>NC_058196.1:8703175-9006920 GCF_907165205.1 Coccinella septempunctata
ATTTTATAAATATTGGGATTTTTGAAGGGATCAAACAGCGCAGTATCTGGATGGGGTTTTGACTTTGAACAAGCAAAAAACCCTGACTTTGCTCCTAACATTTTTACCCTGAAACGTTCTAACACACTTTGAAAAATATGAACCCTTAATTCTTATCGAAATGTTTCAATCCTTTTTTCCTTATTGTTATTCTTCCTTCAGGTCATCCTAAGTTGGTCGTATGAAATAATAATGAATATAAACACATTTTCGATAAGCTGCACTCGTGATAACCTACAAGGTATAACATTTTCCTCCGGTTAAAAATAGACGTCAAGGTAGCTTCCATCGAAAAGGAAACTCAAAGGCAGTATCGGCAGGCGACCAAGCTGATAACAGCCACAAATCTTCGGATATCCTCACAGAATTCAATCTCTCATCCGTTCCTTCCACTCCACCTTTCACTGTCTTGCTTCAAGACATCGTCAAAAACGGACGGACTCTACTTACCTTCACAAGGCCGGGCGATGTACGTTTCCACGAGATACATCTATTTGTTTGTCAGCAGCTAATTGTCGTATCCTCATATTGTGTGCGTTTACCTCTAAAACTCATATGACCCGTCGTGCCCGTTCGGAGTTATGGTCTTCGAGAAAGCTTTCTCGGATTTTCAGCCTGCCGGTGGTATGTGGCCATGTATGTAGTTAATGTGGTCGATTGGCACACGTTCGAAATTGGCGAAATGCCTTCCGACACCCTCGGTTTGACTGTCGGTACCGGTTTAGGGGTGAGTGTCCTCGCTGGTATCTTGTCCGGGGTCTGTTTCATCATCGGATACAGGAGCAGGATTGGCAGAAAAAGGTAAATAAAATTGTATAGAATACGGAATCTTTAACTTGAACGGGAGTGGCAGTCGGCCGATTATTGTCACGTATACAATTTTATTTACCTTTTTTTGCCAATCCTGCTCCTGTATCCGATGATGAAACAGACCCCGGACAAGATACCAGCGAGGACACTCACTCGGTGAAATCCTGAATTTTTCTTCCATTTAATGTGTCTTGTTTCGTTCAAAACCTTCCCGAGAGAACTTAAAAAATAAGTTATAAATAAATTCAATGTACAGTTAACTTTCATTAGAATTGGGATTTTCAGGATGTGCATTAATTTTTTACGCAGTGTATTTTAACGATGAATTTATTAACAGAAAAAAAGCATTCTTTAAATCGATATATACATTAATATAAACACAATTATTATTTACAATCCTCTCATATGGGACTTTGGTCGAAAAATTGGTAAACCGATTGTGGTGAAATCCTTCCTTTCTGAATATATATCTTTAATTCTCCTGACTGTAAGCTCCCAGGTTTCCAAAACCTCGTCGAAGAAGGCTGATCGTGGTTCGCCAACCATCGCTGTAGAAGGATCAAGAGACGAGATAAGCGTCGGATACATATAAACTCGGCCACTCAGTATTTGGAAAGGTGTAAATGGGAATCTCCCATCAAATCTGACGGAGTTCTCGAAATGAATTAAATCCTTATCGAGACGATGCCACAGACATCTCAGCTCATCGTCAGAGTAGATATCCTGATGGATCTTCTCAGGAATAGGAATTCCATTCAGTGTATGGATGAAGGCGTATTTCATGATCAATAATTTCATTTTCGAATCTCCTCTCTTGATGGCCAGCTCGAACGGATTCAAATTCTGCTTGTTCAGCATGTCCAATCTTGCCCCATGTCGCAGAAGACAAGCTGCCATTGGCAGGTTCCCATAGGAGACTGCTTTGTGCAAAGGCGTCTCGCTGGCCATGTTTATCGCGTTTACGTCTATGCCACGTTCTGTGAGGATATATGTTGCTTCTTTGTAAATCTCCGGTTTCACATTCGTCAGCATCGCTAGGCAATGCAGACAATTGTTCAGTTTGAAATCGGTGTTGCTGGCATCGCTGGTGTTATCTAGAAGTAGCCTGATCAATTCAGGACTAGGCCATTTTTTAGCCATCAGCAGCAGCAGGGTGTTCCCCCTTATATCAATGGCATCTAAGTCGACGTTATATTTGAGAAGTTCTTCAATGCATTCTTTTCTCTTTTCACTGCTATCATTCACCATGTGGATAGGCTTGGAACCGTCGCATGTTTCTGCTTCAACATTGGCACCATTAGTCACCAGGGTTTCAACCAGATGGAGATGCCTAAATTGTATAGCCAGGTGGAGGGGGGTAACCTTTTTCGAGTCAGTGGCATTGACATTAGCTCCTTTTCGTAATAAAAACAGGACTTTCTCCAAATTTCCCGTTTCGACAGCCACATGAAGATCGGTTTTCTGAGGATCCTCAATATTTTCTTTTGGAATATTGATGGTCTGTAAAGAATTTAAGAGAAATTAGGCGATTGTTATGAAGTTAATACTTATATATCAGGTTTTGTGAACAACAAAAATTCAGTCGGTCTATACAGGATGAATCTGTGACTCTTACAAATATTTAAACAATATATTATCGAGGTGAAAAGAAACATTTTTTTATACCATTTTTTTCGATTCAGCCCTGATAAAAAGATATAGCCATTTTGAGTTTTCATAATGAGCCATAGAGAAACAAGATTCCCTTCAGAATAAAAGCAGAATCTTTGACACTACACATATATGGTTCTTTCAAACAGAATTGCAATCAGTCAAATCAGTTCATGGTACGTAATGGTCATAATGGAAAAACTTGAGATGTAGGTGATATTTTGTGTTTAAAAAAGATTCATCAAATAAATGATAAACTATATTGCGAAATTCATTTCATTCGATAAAACCTTTAGTGAGAGAAAATTTTTTTCATCAGCCTGTATCTTTTAAACCGAGCCGATTCGGAAAAAATGGTTCAGGAAAAAAATGTTTTTTTTGACCTCAAGAATATACTGTTAAAATGTTTGTACGAATCAAAGATTCCGCGTATACAAGAATTTTCAAGAATCATTGCAAATCTCTTTACAGAAAACTTTTATGCACTTACCATTTTGCGAGAATTGTGGTGTCTTGTTTTATTCTCTCTTCGCGACATATTTCAGGTTTTAAACACACTGTAGATTAAAAATTTTAACTGTACTGACACGATTGAAAAACGAAGCACAACTGTACAAAGACACCCATTTACGTTCATTTATATACTCGTAGGAATGGCTAGGTACGTAATTTTTTTCTGAGAACCGTAAGATGACCACCGAAATTTCTGCCCCCTTTCAAAATCTCAAACTACCTGACGAATGACAGTTAATGTTTATTTGCCAATTGGGGATAACGACCCTGTAATAATTTTTGGATGGGACTTAACTTTTCGGTTAATTTGAATTGAGATTAGGAAGGGGGCATTAAGGAATGTTTTTCTTGAATTGAAATTATTCCGAGAATTTTTATCAGGAATATATTTATGGAACTGTTGTGCGAAACTGGGTATAACGGCCCTGTAATAATTTTGGGATGGGACTTATCTTTTCGGTTAATTTGAATTGAGATTAGGAAGGGGGCAATAAGGAATGTTTTTCTTAAATTGAAATTATTCCGAGAATTTTTATCAGAAATATATTTATGGAACTGTTGTGCGAAACTGGGTATAACGGCCCTGTAATAATTTTGGGATGGGACTTAACTTTTCGGTTAATTTGAATTGAGTTTAGGAAGGGGGCATTAAGGAATGTTTTTCTTGAATTGAAATTATTCCGAGAATTTTTATCAGGAATCTATTTATGGAACTGTTGTGCGAAACTGGGTATAACGGCCCTGTAATAATTTTGGGATGGGACTTAACTTTTCGGTTAATTTGAATTGAGATTAGGAAGGGGGCAATAAGGAATGTTTTTCTTAAATTGAAATTATTCCGAGAATTTTTATCAGAAATATATTTATGGAACTGTTGTGCGAAACTTTCTAAATGCACAGTGACATGCAAGGAGAGGGCATTTGTAATTAGGTATCCTGTATTTTTAACTTGATTGGATCCGTAATTTTATAAATATTGGGATTTTTGTAGGGATCAAACAGCGCAGTATCTGGATGGGGTTTTGACTTTGAACAAGCAAAAAACCCTGACTTTGCTCCTAACATTTTTACCCTGAAACGTTCTAACACACTTTGAAAAATATGAACCCTTAATTCTTATCGAAATGTTTCAATCCTTTTTTCCTTATTGTTATTCTTCCTTCAGGTCATCCTAAGTTGGTCGTATGAAATAATAATGAATATAAACACATTTTCGATAAGCTGCACTCGTGATAACCTACAAGGTATAACATTTTCCTCCGGTTAAAAATAGACGTCAAGGTAGCTTCCATCGAAAAGAAAACTCAAAGGCAGTATCGGCAGGCGACCAAGCTGATAACAGCCACAAATCTTCGGATATCCTCACAGAATTCAATCTCTCATCCGTTCCTTCCACTCCACCTTTCACTGTCTTGCTTCAAGACATCGTCAAAAACGGACGGACTCTACTTACCTTCACAAGGCCGGGCGATGTACGTTTCCACGAGATACATCTATTTGTTTGTCAGCAGCTAATTGTCGTATCCTCATATTGTGTGCGTTTACCTGTAAAACTCATATGACCCGTCGTGCCCGTTCGGAGTTATGGTCTTCGAGAAAGCTTTCTCGGATTTTCAGCCTGCCGGTGGTATGTGGCCATGTATGTAGTTAATGTGGTCGATTGGCACACGTTCGAAATTGGCGAAATGCCTTCCGACACCCTCGGTTTGACTGTCGGTACCGGTTTAGGGGTGAGTGTCCTCGCTGGTATCTTGTCCGGGGTCTGTTTCATCATCGGATACAGGAGCAGGATTGGCAGAAAAAGGTAAATAAAATTGTATAGAATACGGAATCTTTAACTTGAACGGGAGTGGCAGTCGGCCGATTATTGTCACGTATACAATTTTATTTACCTTTTTTTGCCAATCCTGCTCCTGTATCCGATGATGAAACAGACCCCGGACAAGATACCAGCGAGGACACTCACTCGGTGAAATCCTGAATTTTTCTTCCATTTAATGTGTCTTGTTTCGTTCAAAACCTTCCCGAGAGAACTTAAAAAATAAGTTATAAATAAAGTCAATGTACAGTTAACTTTCATTAGAATTGGGATTTTCAGGATGTGCATTAATTTTTTACGCAGTGTATTTTAAAGATGAATTTATTAACAGAAAAAAAGCATTCTTTAAATCGATATATACATTAATATAAACACAATTATTATTTACAATCCTCTCATATGGGACTTTGGTCGAATAATTGGTAAACCGATTGTGGTGAAATCCTTCCTTTCTGAATATATATCTTTAATTCTCCTGACTGTAAGCTCCCAGGTTTCCAAAACCTCGTCGAAGAAGGCTGATCGTGGTTCGCCAACCATCGCTGTAGAAGGATCAAGAGACGAGATAAGCGTCGGATACATATAAACTCGGCCACTCAGTATTTGGAAAGGTGTAAATGGGAATCTCCCATCAAATCTGACGGAGTTCTCGAAATGAATTAAATCCTTATCGAGACGATGCCACAGACATCTCAGCTCATCGTCAGAGTAGATATCCTGATGGATCTTCTCAGGAATAGGAATTCCATTCAGTGTATGGATGAAGGCGTATTTCATGATCAATAATTTCATTTTCGAATTTCCTCTCTTGATGGCCAGCTCGAACGGATTCAAATTCTGCTTGTTCAGCATGTCCAATCTTGCCCCATGTCGCAGAAGACAAGCTGCCATTGGCAGGTTCCCATAGGAGACTGCTTTGTGCAAAGGCGTCTCGCTGGCCATGTTTATCGCGTTTACGTCTATGCCACGTTCTGTGAGGATATATGTTGCTTCTTTGTAAATCTCCGGTTTCACATTCGTCAGCATCGCTAGGCAATGCAGACAATTGTTCAGTTTGAAATCGGTGTTGCTGGCATCGCTGGTGTTATCTAGAAGTAGCCTGATCAATTCAGGACTAGGCCATTTTTTAGCCATCAGCAGCAGCAGGGTGTTCCCCCTTATATCAATGGCATCTAAGTCGACGTTATATTTGAGAAGTTCTTCAATGCATTCTTTTCTCTTTTCACTGCTATCATTCACCATGTGGATAGGCTTGGAACCGTCGCATGTTTCTGCTTCAACATTGGCACCATTAGTCACCAGGGTTTCAACCAGATGGAGATGCCTAAATTGTATAGCCAGGTGGAGGGGGGTAACCTTTTTCGAGTCAGTGGCATTGACATTAGCTCCTTTTCGTAATAAAAACAGGACTTTCTCCAAATTTCCCGTTTCGACAGCCACATGAAGATCGGTTTTCTGAGGATCCTCAATATTTTCTTTTGGAATATTGATGGTCTGTAAAGAATTTAAGAGAAATTAGGCGATTGTTATGAAGTTAATACTTATATATCAGGTTTTGTGAACAACAAAAATTCAGTCGGTCTATACAGGATGAATCTGTGACTCTTACAAATATTTAAACAATATATTATCGAGGTGAAAAGAAACATTTTTTTATACCATTTTTTTCGATTCAGCCCTGATAAAAAGATATAGCCATTTTGAGTTTTCATAATGAGCCATAGAGAAACAAGATTCCCTTCAGAATAAAAGCAGAATCTTTGACACTACACATATATGGTTCTTTCAAACAGAATTGCAATCAGTCAAATCAGTTCATGGTACGTAATGGTCATAATGGAAAAACTGGAGATGTAGGTGATATTTTGTGTTTAAAAAAGATTCATCAAATAAATGATAAACTATATTGCGAAATTCATTTCATTCGATAAAACCTTTAGTGAGAGAAAATTTTTTTCATCAGCCTGTATCTTTTAAACCGAGCCGATTCGGAAAAAATGGTTCAGGAAAAAAATGTTTTTTTTGACCTCAAGTATATACTGTTAAAATGTTTGTACGAATCAAAGATTCCGCGTATACAAGAATTTTCAAGAATCATTGCAAATCTCTTTACAGAAAACTTTTATGCACTTACCATTTTGCGAGAATTGTGGTGTCTTGTTTTATTCTCTCTTCGCGACATATTTCAGGTTTTAAACACACTGTAGATTAAAAATTTTAACTGTACTGACACGATTGAAAAACGAAGCACAACTGTACAAAGACACCCATTTACGTTCATTTATATACTCGTAGGAATGACTAGGTACGTAATTTTTTTCTGAGAACCGTAAGATGACCACCGAAATTTCTGCCCCCTTTCAAAATCTCAAACTACCTGACAAATGACAGTTAATGTTTATTTGCCAATTGGGGATAACGACCCTGTAATAATTTTGGGATGGGACTTAACTTTTCGGTTAATTTGAATTGAGATTAGGAAGGGGGCAATAAGGAATGTTTTTCTTAAATTGAAATTATTCCGAGAATTTTTATCAGAAATATATTTATGGAACTGTTGTGCGAAACTGGGTATAACGGCCCTGTAATAATTTTGGGATGGGACTTAACTTTTCGGTTAATTTGAATTGAGATTAGGAAGGGGGCAATAAGGAATGTTTTTCTTAAATTGAAATTATTCCGAGAATTTTTATCAGAAATATATTTATGGAACTGTTGTGCGAAACTTTCTAAATGCACAGTGACATGCAAGGAGAGGGCATTTGTAATTAGGTATCCTGTATTTTTAACTTGATTGGATCCGTAATTTTATAAATATTGGGATTTTTGAAGGGATCAAACAGCGCAGTATCTGGATGGGGTTTTGACTTTGAACAAGCAAAAAACCCTGACTTTGCTCCTAACATTTTTACCCTGAAACGTTCTAACACACTTTGAAAAATATGAACCCTTAATTCTTATCGAAATGTTTCAATCCTTTTTTCCTTATTGTTATTCTTCCTTCAGGTCATCCTGAGTTGGTCGTATGAAATAATAATGAATATAAACACATTTTCGATAAGCTGCACTCGTGATAACCTACAAGGTATAACATTTTCCTCCGGTTAAAAATAGACGTCAAGGTAGCTTCCATCGAAAAGGAAACTCAAAGGCAGTATCGGCAGGCGACCAAGCTGATAACAGCCACAAATCTTCGGATATCCTCACAGAATTCAATCTCTCATCCGTTCCTTCCACTCCACCTTTCACTGTCTTGCTTCAAGACATCGTCAAAAACGGACGGACTCTACTTACCTTCACAAGGCCGGGCGATGTACGTTTCCACGAGATACATCTATTTGTTTGTCAGCAGCTAATTGTCGTATCCTCATATTGTGTGCGTTTACCTCTAAAACTCATATGACCCGTCGTGCCCGTTCGGAGTTATGGTCTTCGAGAAAGCTTTCTCGGATTTTCAGCCTGCCGGTGGTATGTGGCCATGTATGTAGTTAATGTGGTCGATTGGCACACGTTCGAAATTGGCGAAATGCCTTCCGACACCCTCGGTTTGACTGTCGGTACCGGTTTAGGGGTGAGTGTCCTCGCTGGTATCTTGTCCGGGGTCTGTTTCATCATCGGATACAGGAGCAGGATTGGCAGAAAAAGGTAAATAAAATTGTATAGAATACGGAATCTTTAACTTGAACGGGAGTGGCAGTCGGCCGATTATTGTCACGTATACAATTTTATTTACCTTTTTTTGCCAATCCTGCTCCTGTATCCGATGATGAAACAGACCCCGGACAAGATACCAGCGAGGACACTCACTCGGTGAAATCCTGAATTTTTCTTCCATTTAATGTGTCTTGTTTCGTTCAAAACCTTCCCGAGAGAACTTAAAAAATAAGTTATAAATAAATTCAATGTACAGTTAACTTTCATTAGAATTGGGATTTTCAGGATGTGCATTAATTTTTTACGCAGTGTATTTTAACGATGAATTTATTAACAGAAAAAAAGCATTCTTTAAATCGATATATACATTAATATAAACACAATTATTATTTACAATCCTCTCATATGGGACTTTGGTCGAAAAATCGGTAAACCGATTGTGGTGAAATCCTTCCTTTCTGAATATATATCTTTAATTCTCCTGACTGTAAGCTCCCAGGTTTCCAAAACCTCGTCGAAGAAGGCTGATCGTGGTTCGCCAACCATCGCTGTAGAAGGATCAAGAGACGAGATAAGCGTCGGATACATATAAACTCGGCCACTCAGTATTTGGAAAGGTGTAAATGGGAATCTCCCATCAAATCTGACGGAGTTCTCGAAATGAATTAAATCCTTATCGAGAAGATGCCACAGACATCTCAGCTCATCGTCAGAGTAGATATCCTGATGGATCTTCTCAGGAATAGGAATTCCATTCAGTGTATGGATGAAGGCGTATTTCATGATCAATAATTTCATTTTCGAATTTCCTCTCTTGATGGCCAGCTCGAACGGATTCAAATTCTGCTTGTTCAGCATGTCCAATCTTGCCCCATGTCGCAGAAGACAAGCTGCCATTGGCAGGTTCCCATAGGAGACTGCTTTGTGCAAAGGCGTCTCGCTGGCCATGTTTATCGCGTTTACGTCTATGCCACGTTCTGTGAGGATATATGTTGCTTCTTTGTAAATCTCCGGTTTCACATTCGTCAGCATCGCTAGGCAATGCAGACAATTGTTCAGTTTGAAATCGGTGTTGCTGGCATCGCTGGTGTTATCTAGAAGTAGCCTGATCAATTCAGGACTAGGCCATTTTTTAGCCATCAGCAGCAGCAGGGTGTTCCCCCTTATATCAATGGCATCTAAGTCGACGTTATATTTGAGAAGTTCTTCAATGCATTCTTTTCTCTTTTCACTGCTATCATTCACCATGTGGATAGGCTTGGAACCGTCGCATGTTTCTGCTTCAACATTGGCACCATTAGTCACCAGGGTTTCAACCAGATGGAGATGCCTAAATTGTATAGCCAGGTGGAGGGGGGTAACCTTTTTCGAGTCAGTGGCATTGACATTAGCTCCTTTTCGTAATAAAAACAGGACTTTCTCCAAATTTCCCGTTTCGACAGCCACATGAAGATCGGTTTTCTGAGGATCCTCAATATTTTCTTTTGGAATATTGATGGTCTGTAAAGAATTTAAGAGAAATTAGGCGATTGTTATGAAGTTAATACTTATATATCAGGTTTTGTGAACAACAAAAATTCAGTCGGTCTATACAGGATGAATCTGTGACTCTTACAAATATTTAAACAATATATTATCGAGGTGAAAAGAAACATTTTTTTATACCATTTTTTTCGATTCAGCCCTGATAAAAAGATATAGCCATTTTGAGTTTTCATAATGAGCCATAGAGAAACAAGATTCCCTTCAGAATAAAAGCAGAATCTTTGACACTACACATATATGGTTCTTTCAAACAGAATTGCAATCAGTCAAATCAGTTCATGGTACGTAATGGTCATAATGGAAAAACTTGAGATGTAGGTGATATTTTGTGTTTAAAAAAGATTCATCAAATAAATGATAAACTATATTGCGAAATTCATTTCATTCGATAAAACCTTTAGTGAGAGAAAATTTTTTTCATCAGCCTGTATCTTTTAAACCGAGCCGATTCGGAAAAAATGGTTCAGAAAAAAAATGTTTTTTTTGACCTCAAGAATAAACTGTTAAAATGTTTGTACGAATCAAAGATTCCGCGTATACAAGAATTTTCAAGAATCATTGCAAATCTCTTTACAGAAAACTTTTATGCACTTACCATTTTGCGAGAATTGTGGTGTCTTGTTTTATTCTCTCTTCGCGACATATTTCAGGTTTTAAACACACTGTAGATTAAAAATTTTAACTGTACTGACACGATTGAAAAACGAAGCACAACTGTACAAAGACACCCATTTACGTTCATTTATATACTCGTAGGAATGGCTAGGTACGTAATTTTTTTCTGAGAACCGTAAGATGACCACCGAAATTTCTGCCCCCTTTCAAAATCTCAAACTACCTGACGAATGACAGTTAATGTTTATTTGCCAATTGGGGATAACGACCCTGTAATAATTTTTGGATGGGACTTAACTTTTCGGTTAATTTGAATTGAGATTAGGAAGGGGGCATTAAGGAATGTTTTTCTTGAATTGAAATTATTCCGAGAATTTTTATCAGGAATATATTTATGGAACTGTTGTGCGAAACTGGGTATAACGGCCCTGTAATAATTTTGGGATGGGACTTAACTTTTCGGTTAATTTGAATTGAGATTAGGAAGGGGGCAATAAGGAATGTTTTTCTTAAATTGAAATTATTCCGAGAATTTTTATCAGAAATATATTTATGGAACTGTTGTGCGAAACTGGGTATAACGGCCCTGTAATAATTTTGGGATGGGACTTAACTTTTCGGTTAATTTGAATTGAGATTAGGAAGGGGGCATTAAGGAATGTTTTTCTTGAATTGAAATTATTCCGAGAATTTTTATCAGGAATCTATTTATGGAACTGTTGTGCGAAACTGGGTATAACGGCCCTGTAATAATTTTGGGATGGGACTTAACTTTTCGGTTAATTTGAATTGAGATTAGGAAGGGGGCAATAAGGAATGTTTTTCTTAAATTGAAATTATTCCGAGAATTTTTATCAGAAATATATTTATGGAACTGTTGTGCGAAACTGGGTATAACGGCCCTGTAATAATTTTGGGATGGGACTTAACTTTTCGGTTAATTTGAATTGAGATTAGGAAGGGGGCAATGAGGAATGTTTTTCTTAAATTGAAATTATTCCGAGAATTTTTATCAGAAATATATTTATGAAACTGTTGTGCGAAACTTTCTAAATGCACAGTGACATGCAAGGAGAGGGCATTTGTAATTAGGTATCCTGTATTTTTAACTTGATTGGATCCGTAATTTTATAAATATTGGGATTTTTGAAGGGATCAAACAGCGCAGTATCTGGATGGGGTTTTGACTTTGAACAAGCAAAAAACCCTGACTTTGCTCCTAACATTTTTACCCTGAAACGTTCTAACACACTTTGAAAAATATGAACCCTTAATTCTTATCGAAATGTTTCAATCCTTTTTTCCTTATTGTTATTCTTCCTTCAGGTCATCCTAAGTTGGTCGTATGAAATAATAATGAATATAAACACATTTTCGATAAGCTGCACTCGTGATAACCTACAAGGTATAACATTTTCCTCCGGTTAAAAATAGACGTCAAGGTAGCTTCCATCGAAAAGGAAACTCAAAGGCAGTATCGGCAGGCGACCAAGCTGATAACAGCCACAAATCTTCGGATATCCTCACAGAATTCAATCTCTCATCCGTTCCTTCCACTCCACCTTTCACTGTCTTGCTTCAAGACATCGTCAAAAACGGACGGACTCTACTTACCTTCACAAGGCCGGGCGATGTACGTTTCCACGAGATACATCTATTTGTTTGTCAGCAGCTAATTGTCGTATCCTCATATTGTGTGCGTTTACCTCTAAAACTCATATGACCCGTCGTGCCCGTTCGGAGTTATGGTCTTCGAGAAAGCTTTCTCGGATTTTCAGCCTGCCGGTGGTATGTGGCCATGTATGTAGTTAATGTGGTCGATTGGCACACGTTCGAAATTGGCGAAATGCCTTCCGACACCCTCGGTTTGACTGTCGGTACCGGTTAGGGGTGAGTGTCCTCGCTGGTATCTTGTCCGGGGTCTGTTTCATCATCGGATACAGGAGCAGGATTGGCAGAAAAAGGTAAATAAAATTGTATAGAATACGGAATCTTTAACTTGAACGGGAGTGGCAGTCGGCCGATTATTGTCACGTATACAATTTTATTTACCTTTTTTTGCCAATCCTGCTCCTGTATCCGATGATGAAACAGACCCCGGACAAGATACCAGCGAGGACACTCACTCGGTGAAATCCTGAATTTTTCTTCCATTTAATGTGTCTTGTTTCGTTCAAAACCTTCCCGAGAGAACTTAAAAAATAAGTTATAAATAAAGTCAATGTACAGTTAACTTTCATTAGAATTGGGATTTTCAGGATGTGCATTAATTTTTTACGCAGTGTATTTTAACGATGAATTTATTAACAGAAAAAAAGCATTCTTTAAATCGATATATACATTAATATAAACACAATTATTATTTACAATCCTCTCATATGGGACTTTGGTCGAATAATTGGTAAACCGATTGTGGTGAAATCCTTCCTTTCTGAATATATATCTTTAATTCTCCTGACTGTAAGCTCCCAGGTTTCCAAAACCTCGTCGAAGAAGGCTGATCGTGGTTCGCCAACCATCGCTGTAGAAGGATCAAGAGACGAGATAAGCGTCGGATACATATAAACTCGGCCACTCAGTATTTGGAAAGGTGTAAATGGGAATCTCCCATCAAATCTGACGGAGTTCTCGAAATGAATTAAATCCTTATCGAGACGATGCCACAGACATCTCAGCTCATCGTCAGAGTAGATATCCTGATGGATCTTCTCAGGAATAGGAATTCCATTCAGTGTATGGATGAAGGCGTATTTCATGATCAATAATTTCATTTTCGAATTTCCTCTCTTGATGGCCAGCTCGAACGGATTCAAATTCTGCTTGTTCAGCATGTCCAATCTTGCCCCATGTCGCAGAAGACAAGCTGCCATTGGCAGGTTCCCATAGGAGACTGCTTTGTGCAAAGGCGTCTCGCTGGCCATGTTTATCGCGTTTACGTCTATGCCACGTTCTGTGAGGATATATGTTGCTTCTTTGTAAATCTCCGGTTTCACATTCGTCAGCATCGCTAGGCAATGCAGACAATTGTTCAGTTTGAAATCGGTGTTGCTGGCATCGCTGGTGTTATCTAGAAGTAGCCTGATCAATTCAGGACTAGGCCATTTTTTAGCCATCAGCAGCAGCAGGGTGTTCCCCCTTATATCAATGGCATCTAAGTCGACGTTATATTTGAGAAGTTCTTCAATGCATTCTTTTCTCTTTTCACTGCTATCATTCACCATGTGGATAGGCTTGGAACCGTCGCATGTTTCTGCTTCAACATTGGCACCATTAGTCACCAGGGTTTCAACCAGATGGAGATGCCTAAATTGTATAGCCAGGTGGAGGGGGGTAACCTTTTTCGAGTCAGTGGCATTGACATTAGCTCCTTTTCGTAATAAAAACAGGACTTTCTCCAAATTTCCCGTTTCGACAGCCACATGAAGATCGGTTTTCTGAGGATCCTCAATATTTTCTTTTGGAATATTGATGGTCTGTAAAGAATTTAAGAGAAATTAGGCGATTGTTATGAAGTTAATACTTATATATCAGGTTTTGTGAACAACAAAAATTCAGTCGGTCTATACAGGATGAATCTGTGACTCTTACAAATATTTAAACAATATATTATCGAGGTGAAAAGAAACATTTTTTCATACCATTTTTTTCGATTCAGCCCTGATAAAAAGATATAGCCATTTTGAGTTTTCATAATGAGCCATAGAGAAACAAGATTCTCTTCAGAATAAAAGCAGAATCTTTGACACTACACATATATGGTTCTTTCAAACAGAATTGCAATCAGTCAAATCAGTTCATGGTACGTAATGGTCATAATGGAAAAACTGGAGATGTAGGTGATATTTTGTGTTTAAAAAAGATTCATCAAATAAATGATAAACTATATTGCGAAATTCATTTCATTCGATAAAACCTTTAGTGAGAGAAAATTTTTTTCATCAGCCTGTATCTTTTAAACCGAGCCGATTCGGAAAAAATGGTTCAGGAAAAAAATGTTTTTTTTGACCTCAAGAATATACTGTTAAAATGTTTGTACGAATCAAAGATTCCGCGTATACAAGAATTTTCAAGAATCATTGCAAATCTCTTTACAGAAAACTTTTATGCACTTACCATTTTGCGAGAATTGTGGTGTCTTGTTTTATTCTCTCTTCGCGACATATTTCAGGTTTTAAACACACTGTAGATTAAAAATTTTAACTGTACTGACACGATTGAAAAACGAAGCACAACTGTACAAAGACACCCATTTACGTTCATTTATATACTCGTAGGAATGGCTAGGTACGTAATTTTTTTCTGAGAACCGTAAGATGACCACCGAAATTTCTGCCCCCTTTCAAAATCTCAAACTACCTGACAAATGACAGTTAATGTTTATTTGCCAATTGGGGATAACGACCCTGTAATAATTTTGGGATGGGACTTAACTTTTCGGTTAATTTGAATTGAGATTAGGAAGGGGGCAATAAGGAATGTTTTTCTTAAATTGAAATTATTCCGAGAATTTTTATCAGAAATATATTTATGGAACTGTTGTGCGAAACTGGGTATAACGGCCCTGTAATAATTTTGGGATGGGACTTAACTTTTCGGTTAATTTGAATTGAGATTAGGAAGGGGGCAATAAGGAATGTTTTTCTTAAATTGAAATTATTCCGAGAATATTTATCAGAAATATATTTATGGAACTGTTGTGCGAAACTGGGTATAACGGCCCTGTAATAATTTTGGGATGGGACTTAACTTTTCGGTTAATTTGAATTGAGATTAGGAAGGGGGCAATAAGGAATGTTTTTCTTAAATTGAAATTATTCCGAGAATTTTTATCAGAAATATATTTATGGAACTGTTGTGCGAAACTGGGTATAACGGCCCTGTAATAATTTTGGGATGGGACTTAACTTTTCGGTTAATTTGAATTGAGATTAGGAAGGGGGCATTAAGGAATGTTTTTCTTGAATTGAAATTATTCCGAGAATTTTTATCAGGAATATATTTATGGAACTGTTGTGCGAAACTGGGTATAACGGCCCTGTAATAATTTTGGGATGGGACTTAACTTTTCGGTTAATTTGAATTGAGATTAGGAAGGGGGCAATAAGGAATGTTTTTCTTAAATTGAAATTATTCCGAGAATTTTTATCAGAAATATATTTATGGAACTGTTGTGCGAAACTGGGTATAACGGCCCTGTAATAATTTTGGGATGGGACTTAACTTTTCGGTTAATTTGAATTGAGATTAGGAAGGGGGCAATAAGGAATGTTTTTCTTAAATTGAAATTATTCCGAGAATTTTTATCAGAAATATATTTATGGAACTGTTGTGCGAAACTTTCTAAATGCACAGTGACATGCAAGGAGAGGGCATTTGTAATTAGGTATCCTGTATTTTTAACTTGATTGGATCCGTAATTTTATGAATATTGGGATTTTTGAAGGGATCAAACAGCGCAGTATCTGGATGGGGTTTTGACTTTGAACAAGCAAAAAACCCTGACTTTGCTCCTAACATTTTTACCCTGAAACGTTCTAACACACTTTGAAAAATATGAACCCTTAATTCTTATCGAAATGTTTCAATCCTTTTTTCCTTATTGTTATTCTTCCTTCAGGTCATCCTAAGTTGGTCGTATGAAATAATAATGAATATAAACACATTTTCGATAAGCTGCACTCGTGATAACCTACAAGGTATAACATTTTCCTCCGGTTAAAAATAGACGTCAAGGTAGCTTCCATCGAAAAGGAAACTCAAAGGCAGTATCGGCAGGCGACCAAGCTGATAACAGCCACAAATCTTCGGATATCCTCACAGAATTCAATCTCTCATCCGTTCCTTCCACTCCACCTTTCACTGTCTTGCTTCAAGACATCGTCAAAAACGGACGGACTCTACTTACCTTCACAAGGCCGGGCGATGTACGTTTCCACGAGATACATCTATTTGTTTGTCAGCAGCTAATTGTCGTATCCTCATATTGTGTGCGTTTACCTCTAAAACTCATATGACCCGTCGTGCCCGTTCGGAGTTATGGTCTTCGAGAAAGCTTTCTCGGATTTTCAGCCTGCCGGTGGTATGTGGCCATGTATGTAGTTAATGTGGTCGATTGGCACACGTTCGAAATTGGCGAAATGCCTTCCGACACCCTCGGTTTGACTGTCGGTACCGGTTTAGGGGTGAGTGTCCTCGCTGGTATCTTGTCCGGGGTCTGTTTCATCATCGGATACAGGAGCAGGATTGGCAGAAAAAGGTAAATAAAATTGTATAGAATACGGAATCTTTAACTTGAACGGGAGTGGCAGTCGGCCGATTATTGTCACGTATACAATTTTATTTACCTTTTTTGCCAATCCTGCTCCTGTATCCGATGATGAAACAGACCCCGGACAAGATACCAGCGAGGACACTCACTCGGTGAAATCCTGAATTTTTCTTCCATTTAATGTGTCTTGTTTCGTTCAAAACCTTCCCGAGAGAACTTAAAAAATAAGTTATAAATAAAGTCAATGTACAGTTAACTTTCATTAGAATTGGGATTTTCAGGATGTGCATTAATTTTTTACGCAGTGTATTTTAACGATGAATTTATTAACAGAAAAAAAGCATTCTTTAAATCGATATATACATTAATATAAACACAATTATTATTTACAATCCTCTCATATGGGACTTTGGTCGAATAATTGGTGAACCGATTGTGGTGAAATCCTTCCTTTCTGAATATATATCTTTAATTCTCCTGACTGTAAGCTCCCAGGTTTCCAAAACCTCGTCGAAGAAGGCTGATCGTGGTTCGCCAACCATCGCTGTAGAAGGATCAAGAGACGAGATAAGCGTCGGATACATATAAATTCGGCCACTCAGTATTTGGAAAGGTGTAAATGGGAATCTCCCATCAAATCTGACGGAGTTCTCGAAATGAATTAAATCCTTATCGAGACGATGCCACAGACATCTCAGCTCATCGTCAGAGTAGATATCCTGATGGATCTTCTCAGGAATAGGAATTCCATTCAGTGTACGGATGAAGGCGTATTTCATGATCAATAATTTCATTTTCGAATTTCCTCTCTTGATGGCCAGCTCGAACGGATTCAAATTCTGCTTGTTCAGCATGTCCAATCTTGCCCCATGTCGCAGAAGACAAGCTGCCATTGGCAGGTTCCCATAGGAGACTGCTTTGTGCAAAGGCGTCTCGCTGGCCATGTTTATCGCGTTTACGTCTATGCCACGTTCTGTGAGGATATATGTTGCTTCTTTGTAAATCTCCGGTTTCACATTCGTCAGCATCGCTAGGCAATGCAGACAATTGTTCAGTTTGAAATCGGTGTTGCTGGCATCGCTGGTGTTATCTAGAAGTAGCCTGATCAATTCAGGACTAGGCCATTTTTTAGCCATCAGCAGCAGCAGGGTGTTCCCCCTTATATCAATGGCATCTAAGTCGACGTTATATTTGAGAAGTTCTTCAATGCATTCTTTTCTCTTTTCACTGCTATCATTCACCATGTGGATAGGCTTGGAACCGTCGCATGTTTCTGCTTCAACAATGGCACCATTAGTCACCAGGGTTTCAACCAGATGGAGATGCCTAAATTGTATAGCCAGGTGGAGGGGGGTAACCTTTTTCGAGTCAGTGGCATTGACATTAGCTCCTTTTCGTAATAAAAACAGGACTTTCTCCAAATTTCCTGTTTCGACAGCCACATGAAGATCGGTTTTCTGAGGATCCTCAATATTTTCTTTTGGAATATTGATCGTCTGTAAAGAATTTAAGAGAAATTAGGCGATTGTTATGAAGTTGATACTTATATATCAGGTTTTGTGAACAACAAAAATTCAGTCGGTCTATACAGGATGAATCTGTGACTCTTACAAATATTTAAACAATATATTATCGAGGTGAAAAGAAACATTTTTTTATACCATTTTCTTCGATTCAGCCCTGATAAAAAGATATAGCCATTTTGAGTTTTCATAATGAGCCATAGAGAAACAAGATTCCCTTCAGAATAAAAGCAGAATCTTTGACACTACACATATATGGTTCTTTCAAACAGAATTGCAATCAGTCAAATCAGTTCATGGTACGTAATGGTCATAATGGAAAAACTGGAGATGTAGGTGATATTTTGTGTTTAAAAAAGATTCATCAAATAAATGATAAACTATATTGCGAAATTCATTTCATTCGATAAAACCTTTAGTGAGAGAAAATTTTTTTCATCAGCCTGTATCTTTTAAACCGAGCCGATTCGAAAAAAATGGTTCAGGAAAAAAATGTTTTTTTTGACCTCAAGAATATACCGTTAAAATGTTTGTACGAATAAAAGATTCCGCGTATACAAGAATTTTCAAGAATCATTGCAAATCTCTTTACAGAAAACTTTTATGCACTTACCATTTTGCGAGAATTGTGGTGTCTTGTTTTATTCTCTCTTCGCGACATATTTCAGGTTTTAAACACACTGTAGATTAAAAATTTTAACTGTACTGACACGATTGAAAAACGAAGCACAACTGTACAAAGACACCCATTTACGTTCATTTATATACTCGTAGGAATGGCTAGGTACGTAATTTTTTTCTGAGAACCGTAAGATGACCACCGAAATTTCTGCCCCCTTTCAAAATCTCAAACTACCTGACAAATGACAGTTAATGTTTATTTGCCAATTGGGGATAACGACCCTGTAATAATTTTGGGATGGGACTTAAATTTTCGGTTAATTTGAATTGAGATTAGGAAGGGGGCATTAAGGAATGTTTTTCTTGAATTGAAATTATTCCGAGAATTTTTATCACAAATATATTTATGGAACTGTTGTGCGAAACTGGGTATAACGGCCCTGTAATAATTTTGGGATGGGACTTAACTTTTCGGTTAATTTGAATTGAGATTAGGAAGGGGGCATTAAGGAATGTTTTTCTTGAATTGAAATTATTCCGAGAATTTTTATCAGGAATATATTTATGGAACTGTTGTGCGAAACTGGGTATAACGGCCCTGTAATAATTTTGGGATGGGACTTAACTTTTCGGTTAATTTGAATTGAGATTAGGAAGGGGGCAATAAGGAATGTTTTTCTTGAATTGAAATTATTCCGAGAATTTTTATCAGAAATATATTTATGGAACTGTTGTGCGAAACTGGGTATAACGGCCCTGTAATAATTTTGGGATGGGACTTAACTTTTCGGTTAATTTGAATTGAGATTAGGAAGGGGGCATTAAGGAATGTTTTTCTTGAATTGAAATTATTCCGAGAATTTTTATCAGGAATATATTTATGGAACTGTTGTGCGAAACTGGGTATAACGGCCCTGTAATAATTTTGGGATGGGACTTAACTTTTCGGTTAATTTGAATTGAGATTAGGAAGGGGGCAATAAGGAATGTTTTTCTTAAATTGAAATTATTCCGAGAATTTTTATCAGAAATATATTTATGGAACTGTTGTGCGAAACTGGGTATAACGGCCCTGTAATAATTTTGGGATGGGACTTAACTTTTCGGTTAATTTGAATTGAGATTAGGAAGGGGGCAATAAGGAATGTTTTTCTTAAATTGAAATTATTCCGAGAATTTTTATCAGAAATATATTTATGGAACTGTTGTGCGAAACTTTCTAAATGCACAGTGACATGCAAGGAGAGGGCATTTGTAATTAGGTATCCTGTATTTTTAACTTGATTGGATCCGTAATTTTATAAATATTGGGATTTTTGAAGGGATCAAACAGCGCAGTATCTGGATGGGGTTTTGACTTTGAACAAGCAAAAAACCCTGACTTTGCTCCTAACATTTTTACCCTGAAACGTTCTAACACACTTTGAAAAATATGAACCCTTAATTCTTATCGAAATGTTTCAATCCTTTTTTCCTTATTGTTATTCTTCCTTCAGGTCATCCTAAGTTGGTCGTATAAAATAATAATGAATATAAACACATTTTCGATAAGCTGCACTCGTGATAACCTACAAGGTATAACATTTTCCTCCGGTTAAAAATAGACGTCAAGGTAGCTTCCATCGAAAAGGAAACTCAAAGGCAGTATCGGCAGGCGACCAAGCTGATAACAGCCACAAATCTTCGGATATCCTCACAGAATTCAATCTCTCATCCGTTCCTTCCACTCCACCTTTCACTGTCTTGCTTCAAGACATCGTCAAAAACGGACGGACTCTACTTACCTTCACAAGGCCGGGCGATGTACGTTTCCACGAGATACATCTATTTGTTTGTCAGCAGCTAATTGTCGTATCCTCATATTGTGTGCGTTTACCTCTAAAACTCATATGACCCGTCGTGCCCGTTCGGAGTTATGGTCTTCGAGAAAGCTTTCTCGGATTTTCAGCCTGCCGGTGGTATGTGGCCACATGGCCACACTACATACATATGTAGTTAATGTGGTCGATTGGCACACGTTCGAAATTGGCGAAATGCCTTCCGACACCCTCGGTTTGACTGTCGGTACCGGTTTAGGGGTGAGTGTCCTCGCTGGTATCTTGTCCGGGGTCTGTTTCATCATCGGATACAGGAGCAGGATTGGCAGAAAAAGGTAAATAAAATTGTATAGAATACGGAATCTTTAACTTGAACGGGAGTGGCAGTCGGCCGATTATTGTCACGTATACAATTTTATTTACCTTTTTTTGACAATCCTGCTCCTGTATCCGATGATGAAACAGACCCCGGACAAGATACCAGCGAGGACACTCACCCCTAAACCGGTACCGACAGTCAAACCGAGGGTGTCGGAAGGCATTTCGCCAATTTCGAACGTGTGCCAATCGACCACATTAACTACATATGTATGTAGTGTGGCCATGTGGCCACATACCACCGGCAGGCTGAAAATCCGAGAAAGCTTTCTCGAAGACCATAACTCCGAACGGGCACGACGGGTCATATGAGTTTTAGAGGTAAACGCACACAATATGAGGATACGACAATTAGCTGCTGACAAACAAATAGATGTATCTCGTGGAAACGTACATCGCCCGGCCTTGTGAAGGTAAGTAGAGTCCGTCCGTTTTTGACGATGTCTTGAAGCAAGACAGTGAAAGGTGGAGTGGAAGGAACGGATGAGAGATTGAATTCTGTGAGGATATCCGAAGATTTGTGGCTGTTATCAGCTTGGTCGCCTGCCGATACTGCCTTTGAGTTTCCTTTTCGATGGAAGCTACCTTGACGTCTATTTTTAACCGGAGGAAAATGTTATACCTTGTAGGTTATCACGAGTGCAGCTTATCGAAAATGTGTTTATATTCATTATTATTTTATACGACCAACTTAGGATGACCTGAAGGAAGAATAACAATAAGGAAAAAAGGATTGAAACATTTCGATAAGAATTAAGGGTTCATATTTTTCAAAGTGTGTTAGAACGTTTCAGGGTAAAAATGTTAGGAGCAAAGTCAGGGTTTTTTGCTTGTTCAAAGTCAAAACCCCATCCAGATACTGCGCTGTTTGATCCCTTCAAAAATCCTAATATTTATAAAATTACGGATCCAATCAAGTTAAAAATACAGGATACCTAATTACAAATGCCCTCTCCTTGCATGTCACTGTGCATTTAGAAAGTTTCGCACAACAGTTCCATAAATATATTTCTGATAAAAATTCTCGGAATAATTTCAATTTAAGAAAAACATTCCTTATTGCCCCCTTCCTAATCTCAATTCAAATTAACCGAAAAGTTAAGTCCCATCCCAAAATTATTACAGGGCCGTTATACCCAGTTTCGCACAACAGTTCCATAAATATATTTCTGATAAAAATTCTCGGAATAATTTCAATTTAAGAAAAACATTCCTTATTGCCCCCTTCCTAATCTCAATTCAAATTAACCGAAAAGTTAAGTCCCATCCCAAAATTATTACAGGGCCGTTATACCCAGTTTCGCACAACAGTTCCATAAATATATTCCTGATAAAAATTCTCGGAATAATTTCAATTCAAGAAAAACATTCCTTAATGCCCCCTTCCTAATCTCAATTCAAATTAACCGAAAAGTTAAGTCCCATCCCAAAATTATTACAGGGCCGTTATACCCAGTTTCGCACAACAGTTCCATAAATATATTCCTGATAAAAATTCTCGGAATAATTTCAATTCAAGAAAAACATTCCTTATTGCCCCCTTCCTAATCTCAATTCAAATTAACCGAAAAGTTAAGTCCCATCCCAAAATTATTACAGGGCCGTTATACCCAGTTTCGCACAACAGTTCCATAAATATATTTCTGATAAAAATTCTCGGAATAATTTCAATTCAAGAAAAACATTCCTTAATGCCCCCTTCCTAATCTCAATTCAAATTAACCGAAAAGTTAAGTCCCATCCCAAAATTATTACAGGGCCGTTATACCCAGTTTCGCACAACAGTTCCATAAATATATTTGTGATAAAAATTCTCGGTATAATTTCAATTCAAGAAAAACATTCCTTAATGCCCCCTTTCTAATCTCAATTCAAATTAACCGAAAAGTTAAGTCCCATCCCAAAATTATTACAGGGTCGTTATCCCCAATTGGCAAATAAACATTATCTGTCATTTGTCAGGTAGTTTGAGATTTTGAAAGGGGGCAGAAATTTCGGTGGTCATCTTACGGTTCTCAGAAAAAAATTACGTACCTAGCCATTCCTACGAGTATATAAATGAACGTAAATGGGTGTCTTTGTACAGTTGTGCTTCGTTTTTCAATCGTGTCAGTACAGTTAAAATTTTTAATCTACAGTGTGTTTAAAACCTGAAATATGTCGCGAAGAGAGAATAAAACAAGACACCACAATTCTCGCAAAATGGTAAGTGCATAAAAGTTTTCTGTAAAGAGATTTGCAATGATTCTTGAAAATTCTTGTATACGCGGAATCTTTTATTCGTACAAACATTTTAACGGTATATTCTTGAGGTCAAAAAAAACATTTTTTTCCTGAACCATTTTTTCCGAATCGGCTCGGTTTAAAAGATACAGGCTGATGAAAAAAATTTTCTCTCACTAAAGGTTTTATCGAATGAAATGAATTTCGCAATATAGTTTATCATTTATTTGATGAATCTTTTTTAAACACAAAATATCACCTACATCTCCAGTTTTTTCATTATGACCATTACGTACCATGAACTGATTTGACTGATTGCAATTCTGTTTGAAAGAACCATATATGTGTAGTGTCAAAGATTCTGCTTTTATTCTGAAGGGAATCTTGTTTCTCTATGGCTCATTATGAAAACTCGAAATGGCTATATCTTTTTATCAGGGCTGAATCGAAAAAAATGGTATAAAAAAATGTTTCTTTTCACCTCGATAATATATTGTTTAAATATTTGTAAGAGTCACAGATTCATCCTGTATAGACCGACTGAATTTTTGTTGTTCACAAAACCTGATATATAAGTATCAACTTCATAACAATCGCCTAATTTCTCTTAAATTCTTTACAGACGATCAATATTCCAAAAGAAAATATTGAGGATCCTCAGAAAACCGATCTTCATGTGGCTGTCGAAACGGGAAATTTGGAGAAAGTCCTGTTTTTATTACGAAAAGGAGCTAATGTCAATGCCACTGACTCGAAAAAGGTTACCCCCCTCCACCTGGCTATACAATTTAGGCATCTCCATCTGGTTGAAACCCTGGTGACTAATGGTGCCATTGTTGAAGCAGAAACATGCGACGGTTCCAAGCCTATCCACATGGTGAATGATAGCAGTGAAAAGAGAAAAGAATGCATTGAAGAACTTCTCAAATATAACGTCGACTTAGATGCCATTGATATAAGGGGGAACACCCTGCTGCTGCTGATGGCTAAAAAATGGCCTAGTCCTGAATTGATCAGGCTACTTCTAGATAACACCAGCGATGCCAGCAACACCGATTTCAAACTGAACAATTGTCTGCATTGCCTAGCGATGCTGACGAATGTGAAACCGGAGATTTACAAAGAAGCAACATATATCCTCACAGAACGTGGCATAGACGTAAACGCGATAAACATGGCCAGCGAGACGCCTTTGCACAAAGCAGTCTCCTATGGGAACCTGTCAATGGCAGCTTGTCTTCTGCGACATGGGGCAAGATTGGACATGCTGAAGAAGCAGAATTTGAATCCGTTCGAGCTGGCCATCAAGAGAGGAAATTCGAAAATGAAATTATTGATCATGAAATACGCCTTCATCCATACACTGAATGGAATTCCTATTCCTGAGAAGATCCATCAGGATATCTACTCTGACGATGAGCTGAGATGTCTGTGGCATCGTCTCGATAAGGATTTAATTCATTTCGAGAACTCCGTCAGATTTGATGGGAGATTCCCATTTACACCTTTCCAAATACTGAGTGGCCGAATTTATATGTATCCGACGCTTATCTCGTCTCTTGATCCTTCTACAGCGATGGTTGGCGAACCACGATCAGCCTTCTTCGACGAGGTTTTGGAAACCTGGGAGCTTACAGTCAGGAGAATTAAAGATATATATTCAGAAAGGAAGGATTTCACCACAATCGGTTCACCAATTATTCGACCAAAGTCCCATATGAGAGGATTGTAAATAATAATTGTGTTTATATTAATGTATATATCGATTTAAAGAATGCTTTTTTTCTGTTAATAAATTCATCGTTAAAATACACTGCGTAAAAAATTAATGCACATCCTGAAAATCCCAATTCTAATGAAAGTTAACTGTACATTGACTTTATTTATAACTTATTTTTTAAGTTCTCTCGGGAAGGTTTTGAACGAAACAAGACACATTAAATGGAAGAAAAATTCAGGATTTCACCGAGTGAGTGTCCTCGCTGGTATCTTGTCCGGGGTCTGTTTCATCATCGGATACAGGAGCAGGATTGGCAAAAAAGGTAAATAAAATTGTATACGTGACAATAATCGGCCGACTGCCACTCCCGTTCAAGTTAAAGATTCCGTATTCTATACAATTTTATTTACCTTTTTCTGCCAATCCTGCTCCTGTATCCGATGATGAAACAGACCCCGGACAAGATACCAGCGAGGACACTCACCCCTAAACCGGTACCGACAGTCAAACCGAGGGTGTCGGAAGGCATTTCGCCAATTTCGAACGTGTGCCAATCGACCACATTAACTACATACATGGCCACATACCACCGGCAGGCTGAAAATCCGAGAAAGCTTTCTCGAAGACCATAACTCCGAACGGGCACGACGGGTCATATGAGTTTTAGAGGTAAACGCACACAATATGAGGATACGACAATTAGCTGCTGACAAACAAATAGATGTATCTCGTGGAAACGTACATCGCCCGGCCTTGTGAAGGTAAGTAGAGTCCGTCCGTTTTTGACGATGTCTTGAAGCAAGACAGTGAAAGGTGGAGTGGAAGGAACGGATGAGAGATTGAATTCTGTGAGGATATCCGAAGATTTGTGGCTGTTATCAGCTTGGTCGCCTGCCGATACTGCCTTTGAGTTTCCTTTTCGATGGAAGCTACCTTGACGTCTATTTTTAACCGGAGGAAAATGTTATACCTTGTAGGTTATCACGAGTGCAGCTTATCGAAAATGTGTTTATATTCATTATTATTTCATACGACCAACTTAGGATGACCTGAAGGAAAAATAACAATAAGGAAAAAAGGATTGAAACATTTCGATAAGAATTAAGGGTTCATATTTTTCAAAGTGTGTTAGAACGTTTCAGGGTAAAAATGTTAGGAGCAAAGTCAGGGTTTTTTGCTTGTTCAAAGTCAAAACCCCATCCAGATACTGCGCTGTTTGATCCCTTCAAAAATCCCAATATTTATAAAATTACGGATCCAATCAAGTTAAAAATACAGGATACCTAATTACAAATGCCCTCTCCTTGCATGTCACTGTGCATTTAGAAAGTTTCGCACAACAGTTCCATAAATATATTTCTGATAAAAATTCTCGGAATAATTTCAATTTAAGAAAAACATTCCTTATTGCCCCCTTCCTAATCTCAATTCAAATTAACCGAAAAGTTAAGTCCCATCCCAAAATTATTACAGGGCCGTTATACCCAGTTTCGCACAACAGTTCCATAAATATATTTCTGATAAAAATTCTCGGAATAATTTCAATTTAAGAAAAACATTCCTTATTGCCCCCTTCCTAATCTCAATTCAAATTAACCGAAAAGTTAAGTCCCATCCCAAAATTATTACAGGGCCGTTATACCCAGTTTCGCACAACAGTTCCATAAATATATTCCTGATAAAAATTCTCGGAATAATTTCAATTCAAGAAAAACATTCCTTAATGCCCCCTTCCTAATCTCAATTCAAATTAACCGAAAAGTTAAGTCCCATCCCAAAATTATTACAGGGCCGTTATACCCAGTTTCGCACAACAGTTCCATAAATATATTTCTGATAAAAATTCTCGGAATAATTTCAATTTAAGAAAAACATTCCTTATTGCCCCCTTCCTAATCTCAATTCAAATTAACCGAAAAGTTAAGTCCCATCCCAAAAGTATTACAGGGCCGTTATACCCAGTTTCGCACAACAGTTCCATAAATATATTTCTGATAAAAATTCTCGGAATAATTTCAATTTAAGAAAAACATTCCTTATTGCTCCCTTCCTAATCTCAATTCAAATTAACCGAAAAGTTAAGTCCCATCCCAAAATTATTACAGGGCCGTTATACCCAGTTTCGCACAACAGTTCCATAAATATATTTCTGATAAAAATTCTCGGAATAATTTCAATTTAAGAAAAACATTCCTTATTGCCCCCTTCCTAATCTCAATTCAAATTAACCGAAAAGTTAAGTCCCATCCCAAAATTATTACAGGGTCGTTATCCCCAATTGGCAAATAAACATTAACTGTCATTTGTCAGGTAGTTTGAGATTTTGAAAGGGGGCAGAAATTTCGGTGGTCATCTTACGGTTCTCAGAAAAAAATTACGTACCTAGCCATTCCTACGAGTATATAAATGAACGTAAATGGGTGTCTTTGTACAGTTGTGCTTCGTTTTTCAATCGTGTCAGTACAGTTAAAATTTTTAATCTACAGTGTGTTTAAAACCTGAAATATGTCGCGAAGAGAGAATAAAACAAGACACCACAATTCTCGCAAAATGGTAAGTGCATAAAAGTTTTCTGTAAAGAGATTTGCAATGATTCTTGAAAATTCTTGTATACGCGGAATCTTTGATTCGTACAAACATTTTAACAGTATATTCTCGAGGTCAAAAAAAACATTTTTTTCCTGAACCATTTTTTCCGAATCGGCTCGGTTTAAAAGATACAGGCTGATGAAAAAAATTTTCTCTCACTAAAGGTTTTATCGAATGAAATGAATTTCGCAATATAGTTTATCATTTATTTGATGAATCTTTTTTAAACACAAAATATCACCTACATCTCCAGTTTTTCCATTATGACCATTACGTACCATGAACTGATTTGACTGATTGCAATTCTGTTTGAAAGAACCATATATGTGTAGTGTCAAAGATTCTGCTTTTATTCTGAAGGGAATCTTGTTTCTCTATGGCTCATTATGAAAACTCAAAATGGCTATATCTTTTTATCAGGGCTGAATCGAAAAAAATGGTATAAAAAAATGTTTCTTTTCACCTCGATAATATATTGTTTAAATATTTGTAAGAGTCACAGATTCATCCTGTATAGACCGACTGAATTTTTGTTGTTCACAAAACCTGATATATAAGTATTAACTTCATAACAATCGCCTAATTTCTCTTAAATTCTTTACAGACCATCAATATTCCAAAAGAAAATATTGAGGATCCTCAGAAAACCGATCTTCATGTGGCTGTCGAAACGGGAAATTTGGAGAAAGTCCTGTTTTTATTACGAAAAGGAGCTAATGTCAATGCCACTGACTCGAAAAAGGTTACCCCCCCTCCACCTGGCTATACAATTTAGGCATCTCCATCTGGTTGAAACCCTGGTGACTAATGGTGCCAATGTTGAAGCAGAAACATGCGACGGTTCCAAGCCTATCCACATGGTGAATGATAGCAGTGAAAAGAGAAAAGAATGCATTGAAGAACTTCTCAAATATAACGTCGACTTAGATGCCATTGATATAAGGGGGAACACCCTGCTGCTGCTGATGGCTAAAAAATGGCCTAGTCCTGAATTGATCAGGCTACTTCTAGATAACACCAGCGATGCCAGCAACACCGATTTCAAACTGAACAATTGTCTGCATTGCCTAGCGATGCTGACGAATGTGAAACCGGAGATTTACAAAGAAGCAACATGTATCCTCACAGAACGTGGCATAGACGTAAACGCGATAAACATGGCCAGCGAGACGCCTTTGCACAAAGCAGTCTCCTATGGGAACCTGCCAATGGCAGCTTGTCTTCTGCGACATGGGGCAAGATTGGACATGCTGAACAAGCAGAATTTGAATCCGTTCGAGCTGGCCATCAAGAGAGGAAATTCGAAAATGAAATTATTGATCATGAAATACGCCTTCATCCATACACTGAATGGAATTCCTATTCCTGAGAAGATCCATCAGGATATCTACTCTGACGATGAGCTGAGATGTCTGTGGCATCGTCTCGATAAGGATTTAATTCATTTCGAGAACTCCGTCAGATTTGATGGGAGATTCCCATTTACACCTTTCCAAATACTGAGTGGCCGAGTTTATATGTATCCGACGCTTATCTCGTCTCTTGATCCTTCTACAGCGATGGTTGGCGAACCACGATCAGCCTTCTTCGACGAGGTTTTGGAAACCTGGGAGCTTACAGTCAGGAGAATTAAAGATATATATTCAGAAAGGAAGGATTTCACCACAATCGGTTTACCAATTATTCGACCAAAGTCCCATATGAGAGGATTGTAAATAATAATTGTGTTTATATTAATGTATATATCGATTTAAAGAATGCTTTTTTTCTGTTAATAAATTCATCGTTAAAATACACTGCGTAAAAAATTAATGCACATCCTGAAAATCCCAATTCTAATGAAAGTTAACTGTACATTGACTTTATTTATAACTGTTTCATCATCGGATACAGGAGCAGGATTGGCAGAAAAAGGTAAATAAAATTGTATAGAATACGGAATCTTTAACTTGAACGGGAGTGGCAGTCGGCCGATTATTGTCACGTATACAATTTTATTTACCTTTTTTTGACAATCCTGCTCCTGTATCCGATGATGAAACAGACCCCGGACAAGATACCAGCGAGGACACTCACTCGGTGAAATCCTGAATTTTTCTTCCATTTAATGTGTCTTGTTTCGTTCAAAACCTTCCCGAGAGAACTTAAAAAATAAGTTATAAATAAAGTCAATGTACAGTTAACTTTCATTAGAATTGGGATTTTCAGGATGTGCATTAATTTTTTACGCAGTGTATTTTAACGATGAATTTATTAACAGAAAAAAAGCATTCTTTAAATCGATATATACATTAATATGAACACAATTATTATTTACAATCCTCTCATATGGGACTTTGGTCGAATAATTGGTAAACCGATTGTGGTGAAATCCTTCCTTTCTGAATATATATCTTTAATTCTCCTGACTGTAAGCTCCCAGGTTTCCAAAACCTCGTCGAAGAAGGCTGATCGTGGTTCGCCAACCATCGCTGTAGAAGGATCAAGAGACGAGATAAGCGTCGGATACATATAAACTCGGCCACTCAGTATTTGGAAAGGTGTAAATGGGAATCTCCCATCAAATCTGACGGAGTTCTCGAAATGAATTAAATCCTTATCGAGACGATGCCACAGACATCTCAGCTCATCGTCAGAGTAGATATCCTGATGGATCTTCTCAGGAATAGGAATTCCATTCAGTGTATGGATGAAGGCGTATTTCATGATCAATAATTTCATTTTCGAATTTCCTCTCTTGATGGCCAGCTCGAACGGACTCAAATTCTGCTTGTTCAGCATGTCCAATCTTGCCCCATGTCGCAGAAGACAAGCTGCCATTGGCAGGTTCCCATAGGAGACTGCTTTGTGCAAAGGCGTCTCGCTGGCCATGTTTATCGCGTTTACGTCTATGCCACGTTCTGTGAGGATATATGTTGCTTCTTTGTAAATCTCCGGTTTCACATTCGTCAGCATCGCTAGGCAATGCAGACAATTGTTCAGTTTGAAATCGGTGTTGCTGGCATCGCTGGTGTTATCTAGAAGTAGCCTGATCAATTCAGGACTAGGCCATTTTTTAGCCATCAGCAGCAGCAGGGTGTTCCCCCTTATATCAATGGCATCTAAGTCGACGTTATATTTGAGAAGTTCTTCAATGCATTCTTTTCTCTTTTCACTGCTATCATTCACCATGTGGATAGGCTTGGAACCGTCGCATGTTTCTGCTTCAACATTGGCACCATTAGTCACCAGGGTTTCAACCAGATGGAGATGCCTAAATTGTATAGCCAGGTGGAGGGGGGTAACCTTTTTCGAGTCAGTGGCATTGACATTAGCTCCTTTTCGTAATAAAAACAGGACTTTCTCCAAATTTCCCGTTTCGACAGCCACATGAAGATCGGTTTTCTGAGGATCCTCAATATTTTCTTTTGGAATATTGATGGTCTGTAAAGAATTTAAGAGAAATTAGGCGATTGTTATGAAGTTAATACTTATATATCAGGTTTTGTGAACAACAAAAATTCAGTCGGTCTATTCAGGATGAATCTGTGACTCTTACAAATATTTAAACAATATATTATCGAGGTGAAAAGAAACATTTTTTTATACCATTTTTTTCGATTCAGCCCTGATAAAAAGATATAGCCATTTTGAGTTTTCATAATGAGCCATAGAGAAACAAGATTCCCTTCAGAATAAAAGCAGAATCTTTGACACTACACATATATGGTTCTTTCAAACAGAATTGCAATCAGTCAAATCAGTTCATGGTACGTAATGGTCATAATGGAAAAACTGGAGATGTAGGTGATATTTTGTGTTTAAAAAAGATTCATCAAATAAATGATAAACTATATTGCGAAATTCATTTCATTCGATAAAACCTTTAGTGAGAGAAAATTTTTTTCATCAGCCTGTATCTTTTAAACCGAGCCGATTCGGAAAAAATGGTTCAGGAAAAAAATGTTTTTTTTGACCTCAAGAATATACTGTTAAAATGTTTGTACGAATCAAAGATTCCGCGTATACAAGAATTTTCAAGAATCATTGCAAATCTCCTTACAGAAAACTTTTATGCACTTACCATTTTGCGAGAATTGTGGTGTCTTGTTTTATTCTCTCTTCGCGACATATTTCAGGTTTTAAACACACTGTAGATTAAAAATTTTAACTGTACTGACACGATTGAAAAACGAAGCACAACTGTACAAAGACACCCATTTACGTTCATTTATATACTCGTAGGAATGGCTAGGTACGTAATTTTTTTCTGAGAACCGTAAGATGACCACCGAAATTTCTGCCCCCTTTCAAAATCTCAAACTACCTGACAAATGACAGTTAATGTTTGTTTGCCAATTGGGGATAACGACCCTGTAATAATTTTGGGATGGGACTTAACTTTTCGGTTAATTTGAATTGAGATTAGGAAGGGGGCAATAAGGAATGTTTTTCTTAAATTGAAATTATTCCGAGAATTTTTATCAGAAATATATTTATGGAACTGTTGTGCGAAACTGGGTATAACGGCCCTGTAATAATTTTGGGATGGGACTTAACTTTTCGGTTAATTTGAATTGAGATTAGGAAGGGGGCAATAAGGAATGTTTTTCTTAAATTGAAATTATTCCGAGAATTTTTATCAGAAATATATTTATGGAACTGTTGTGCGAAACTGGGAATAACGGCCCTGTAATAATTTTGGGATGGGACTTAACTTTTCGGTTAATTTGAATTGAGATTAGGAAGGGGGCATTAAGGAATGTTTTTCTTGAATTGAAATTATTCCGAGAATTTTTATCAGGAATATATTTATGGAACTGTTGTGCGAAACTGGGTATAACGGCCCTGTAATAATTTTGGGATGGGACTTAACTTTTCGTTTAATTTGAATTGAGATTAGGAAGGGGGCAATAAGGAATGTTTTTCTTAAATTGAAATTATTCCGAGAATTTTTATCAGAAATATATTTATGGAACTGTTGTGCGAAACTGGGTATAACGGCCCTGTAATAATTTTGGGATGGGACTTAACTTTTCGGTTAATTTGAATTGAGATTAGGAAGGGGGCAATAAGGAATGTTTTTCTTAAATTGAAATTATTCCGAGAATTTTTATCAGAAATATATTTATGGAATTGTTGTGCGAAACTTTCTAAATGCACAGTGACATGCAAGGAGAGGGCATTTGTAATTAGGTATCCTGTATTTTTAACTTGATTGGATCCGTAATTTTATAAATATTGGAATTTTTGAAGGGATCAAACAGCTTAGTATCTGGATGGGGTTTTGACTTTGAACAAGCAAAAAACCCTGACTTTGCTCCTAACATTTTTACCCTGAAACGTTCTAACACACTTTGAAAAATATGAACCCTTAATTCTTATCGAAATGTTTCAATCCTTTTTTCCTTATTGTTATTCTTCCTTCAGGTCATCCTAAGTTGGTCGTTCGAAATAATAATGAATATAAACACATTTTCGATAAGCTGCACTCGTGATAACCTACAAGGTGTAACATTTTCCTCCGGTTAAAAATAGACGTCAAGGTAGCTTCCATCGAAAAGGAAACTCAAAGGCAGTATCGGCAGGCGACCAAGCTGATAACAGCCACAAATCTTCGGATATCCTCACAGAATTCAATCTCTCATCCGTTCCTTCCACTCCACCTTTCACTGTCTTGCTTCAAGACATCGTCAAAAACGGACGGACTCTACTTACCTTCACAAGGCCGGGCGATGTACGTTTCCACGAGATACATCTATTTGTTTGTCAGCAGCTAATTGTCGTATCCTCATATTGTGTGCGTTTACCTCTAAAACTCATATGACCCGTCGTGCCCGTTCGGAGTTATGGTCTTCGAGAAAGCTTTCTCGGATTTTCAGCCTGCCGGTGGTATGTGGCCATGTATGTAGTTAATGTGGTCGATTGGCACACGTTCGAAATTGGCGAAATGCCTTCCGACACCCTCGGTTTGACTGTCGGTACCGGTTTAGGGGTGAGTGTCCTCGCTGGTATCTTGTCCGGGGTCTGTTTCATCATCGGATACAGGAGCAGGATTGGCAGAAAAAGGTAAATAAAATTGTATAGAATACGGAATCTTTAACTTGAACGGGAGTGGCAGTCGGCCGATTATTGTCACGTATACAATTTTATTTACCTTTTTTTGCCAATCCTGCTCCTGTATCCGATGATGAAACAGACCCCGGACAAGATACCAGCGAGGACACTCACTCGGTGAAATCCTGAATTTTTCTTCCATTTAATGTGTCTTGTTTCGTTCAAAACCTTCCCGAGAGAACTTAAAAAATAAGTTATAAATAAAGTCAATGTACAGTTAACTTTCATTAGAATTGGGATTTTCAGGATGTGCATTAATTTTTTACGCAGTGTATTTTAACGATGAATTTATTAACAGAAAAAAAGCATTCTTTAAATCGATATATACATTAATATAAACACAATTATTATTTACAATCCTCTCATATGGGACTTTGGTCGAATAATTGGTAAACCGATTGTGGTGAAATCCTTCCTTTCTGAATATATATCTTTAATTCTCCTGACTGTAAGCTCCCAGGTTTCCAAAACCTCGTCGAAGAAGGCTGATCGTGGTTCGCCAACCATCGCTGTAGAAGGATCAAGAGACGAGATAAGCGTCGGATACATATAAACTCGGCCACTCAGTATTTGGAAAGGTGTAAATGGGAATCTCCCATCAAATCTGACGGAGTTCTCGAAATGAATTAAATCCTTATCGAGACGATGCCACAGACATCTCAGCTCATCGTCAGAGTAGATATCCTGATGGATCTTCTCAGGAATAGGAATTCCATTCAGTGTATGGATGAAGGCGTATTTCATGATCAATAATTTCATTTTCGAATTTCCTCTCTTGATGGCCAGCTCGAACGGATTCAAATTCTGCTTGTTCAGCATGTCCAATCTTGCCCCATGTCGCAGAAGACAAGCTGCCATTGGCAGGTTCCCATAGGAGACTGCTTTGTGCAAAGGCGTCTCGCTGGCCATGTTTATCGCGTTTACGTCTATGCCACGTTCTGTGAGGATATATGTTGCTTCTTTGTAAATCTCCGGTTTCACATTCGTCAGCATCGCTAGGCAATGCAGACAATTGTTCAGTTTGAAATCGGTGTTGCTGGCATCGCTGGTGTTATCTAGAAGTAGCCTGATCAATTCAGAACTAGGCCATTTTTTAGCCATCAGCAGCAGCAGGGTGTTCCCCCTTATATCAATGGCATCTAAGTCGACGTTATATTTGAGAAGTTCTTCAATGCATTCTTTTCTCTTTTCACTGCTATCATTCACCATGTGGATAGGCTTGGAACCGTCGCATGTTTCTGCTTCAACATTGGCACCATTAGTCACCAGGGTTTCAACCAGATGGAGATGCCTAAATTGTATAGCCAGGTGGAGGGGGGTAACCTTTTTCGAGTCAGTGGCATTGACATTAGCTCCTTTTCGTAATAAAAACAGAACTTTCTCCAAATTTCCTGTTTCGACAGCCACATGAAGATCGGTTTTCTGAGGATCCTCAATAATTTCTTTTGGAATATTGATGGTCTGTAAAGAATTTAAGAGAAATTAGGCGATTGTTATGAAGTTAATACTTATATATCAGGTTTTGTGAACAACAAAAATTCAGTCGGTCTATACAGGATGAATCTGTGACTCTTACAAATATTTAAACAATATATTATCGAGGTGAAAAGAAACATTTTTTTATACCATTTTTTTCGATTCAGCCCTGATAAAAAGATATAGCCATTTTGAGTTTTCATAATGAGCCATAGAGAAACAAGATTCCCTTCAGAATAAAAGCAGAATCTTTGACACTACACATATATGGTTCTTTCAAACAGAATTGCAATCAGTCAAATCAGTTCATGGTACGTAATGGTCATAATGGAAAAACTGGAGATGTAGGTGATATTTTGTGTTTAAAAAAGATTCATCAAATAAATGATAAACTATATTGCGAAATTCATTTCATTCGATAAAACCTTTAGTGAGAGAAAATTTTTTTCATCAGCCTGTATCTTTTAAACCGAGCCGATTCGGAAAAAATGGTTCAGGAAAAAAATGTTTTTTTTGACCTCAAGAATATACTGTTAAAATGTTTGTACGAATCAAAGATTCCGCGTATACAAGAATTTTCAAGAATCATTGCAAATCTCTTTACAGAAAACTTTTATGCACTTACCATTTTGCGAGAATTGTGGTGTCTTGTTTTATTCTCTCTTCGCGACATATTTCAGGTTTTAAACACACTGTAGATTAAAAATTTTAACTGTACTGACACGATTGAAAAACGAAGCACAACTGTACAAAGACACCCATTTACGTTCATTTATATACTCGTAGGAATGGCTAGGTACGTAATTTTTTTCTGAGAACCGTAAGATGACCACCGAAATTTCTGCCCCCTTTCAAAATCTCAAACTACCTGACAAATGACAGTTAATGTTTATTTGCCAATTAGGGATAACGACCCTGTAATAATTTTGGGATGGGACTTAACTTTTCGGTTAATTTGAATTGAGATTAGGAAGGGGGCATTAAGGAATGTTTTTCTTGAATTGAAATTATTCCGAGAATTTTTATCAGGAATATATTTATGGAACTGTTGTGCGAAACTGGGTATAACGGCCCTGTAATAATTTTGGGATGGGACTTAACTTTTCGGTTAATTTGAATTGAGATTAGGAAGGGGGCAATAAGGAATGTTTTTCTTAAATTGAAATTATTCCGAGAATTTTTATCAGAAATATATTTATGGAACTGTTGTGCGAAACTGGGTATAACGGCCCTGTAATAATTTTGGGATGGGACTTAACTTTTCGGTTAATTTGAATTGAGATTAGGAAGGGGGCATTAAGGAATGTTTTTCTTGAATTGAAATTATTCCGAGAATTTTTATCAGGAATATATTTAAGGAACTGTTGTGCGAAACTGGGTATAACGGCCCTGTAATAATTTTGGGATGGGACTTAACTTTTCGGTTAATTTGAATTGAGATTAGGAAGGGGGCAATAAGGAATGTTTTTCTTAAATTGAAATTATTCCGAGAATTTTTATCAGAAATATATTTATGGAACTGTTGTGCGAAACTGGGTATAACGGCCCTGTAATAATTTTGGGATGGGACTTAACTTTTCGGTTAATTCGAATTGAGATTAGGAAGGGGGCAATAAGGAATGTTTTTCTTAAATTGAAATTATTCCGAGAATTTTTATCAGAAATATATTTATGGAACTGTTGTGCGAAACTTTCTAAATGCACAGTGACATGCAAGGAGAGGGCATTTGTAATTAGGTATCCTGTATTTTTAACTTGATTGGATCCGTAATTTTATAAATATTGGGATTTTTGAAGGGATCAAACAGCGCAGTATCTGGATGGGGTTTTGACTTTGAACAAGCAAAAAACCCTGACTTTGCTCCTAACATTTTTACCCTGAAACGTTCTAACACACTTTGAAAAATATGAACCCTTAATTCTTATCGAAATGTTTCAATCCTTTTTTCCTTATTGTTATTCTTCCTTCAGGTCATCCTAAGTTGGTCGTATGAAATAATAATGAATATAAACACATTTTCGATAAGCTGCACTCGTGATAACCTACAAGGTATAACATTTTCCTCCGGTTAAAAATAGACGTCAAGGTAGCTTCCATCGAAAAGGAAACTCAAAGGCAGTATCGGCAGGCGACCAAGCTGATAACAGCCACAAATCTTCGGATATCCTCACAGAATTCAATCTCTCATCCGTTCCTTCCACTCCACCTTTCACTGTCTTGCTTCAAGACATCGTCAAAAACGGACGGACTCTACTTACCTTCACAAGGCCGGGCGATGTACGTTTCCACGAGATACATCTATTTGTTTGTCAGCAGCTAATTGTCGTATCCTCATATTGTGTGCGTTTACCTCTAAAACTCATATGACCCGTCGTGCCCGTTCGGAGTTATGGTCTTCGAGAAAGCTTTCTCGGATTTTCAGCCTGCCGGTGGTATGTGGCCATGTATGTAGTTAATGTGGTCGATTGGCACACGTTCGAAATTGGCGAAATGCCTTCCGACACCCTCGGTTTGACTGTCGGTACCGGTTTAGGGGTGAGTGTCCTCGCTGGTATCTTGTCCGGGGTCTGTTTCATCATCGGATACAGGAGCAGGATTGGCAGAAAAAGGTAAATAAAATTGTATAGAATACGGAATCTTTAACTTGAACGGGAGTGGCAGTCGGCCGATTATTGTCACGTATACAATTTTATTTACCTTTTTTTGCCAATCCTGCTCCTGTATCCGATGATGAAACAGACCCCGGACAAGATACCAGCGAGGACACTCACTCGGTGAAATCCTGAATTTTTCTTCCATTTAATGTGTCTTGTTTCGTTCAAAACCTTCCCGAGAGAACTTAAAAAATAAGTTATAAATAAAGTCAATGTACAGTTAACTTTCATTAGAATTGGGATTTTCAGGATGTGCATTAATTTTTTACGCAGTGTATTTTAACGATGAATTTATTAACAGAAAAAAAGCATTCTTTAAATCGACATATACATTAATATAAACACAATTATTATTTACAATCCTCTCATATGGGACTTTGGTCGAATAATTGGTAAACCGATTGTGGTGAAATCCTTCCTTTCTGAATATATATCTTTAATTCTCCTGACTGTAAGCTCCCAGGTTTCCAAAACCTCGTCGAAGAAGGCTGATCGTGGTTCGCCAACCATCACTGTAGAAGGATCAAGAGACGAGATAAGCGTCGGATACATATAAACTCGGCCACTCAGTATTTGGAAAGGTGTAAATGGGAATCTCCCATCAAATCTGACGGAGTTCTCGAAATGAATTAAATCCTTATCGAGACGATGCCACAGACATCTCAGCTCATCGTCAGAGTAGATATCCTGATGGATCTTCTCAGGAATAGGAATTCCATTCAGTGTATGGATGAAGGCGTATTTCATGATCAATAATTTCATTTTCGAATTTCCTCTCTTGATGGCCAGCTCGAACGGATTCAAATTCTGCTTGTTCAGCATGTCCAATCTTGTCCCATGTCGCAGAAGACAAGCTGCCATTGGCAGGTTCCCATAGGAGACTGCTTTGTGCAAAGGCGTCTCGCTGGCCATGTTTATCGCGTTTACGTCTATGCCACGTTCTGTGAGGATATATGTTGCTTCTTTGTAAATCTCCGGTTTCACATTCGTCAGCATCGCTAGGCAATGCAGACAATTGTTCAGTTTGAAATCGGTGTTGCTGGCATCGCTGGTGTTATCTAGAAGTAGCCTGATCAATTCAGGACTAGGCCATTTTTTAGCCATCAGCAGCAGCAGGGTGTTCCCCCTTATATCAATGGCAACTAAGTCGACGTTATATTTGAGAAGTTCTTCAATGCATTCTTTTCTCTTTTCACTGCTATCATTCACCATGTGGATAGGCTTGGAACCGTCGCATGTTTCTGCTTCAACATTGGCACCATTAGTCACCAGGGTTTCAACCAGATGGAGATGCCTAAATTGTATAGCCAGGTGGAGGGGGGTAACCTTTTTCGAGTCAGTGGCATTGACATTAGCTCCTTTTCGTAATAAAAACAGGACTTTCTCCAAATTTCCCGTTTCGACAGCCACATGAAGATCGGTTTTCTGAGGATCCTCAATATTTTCTTTTGGAATATTGATGGTCTGTAAAGAATTTAAGAGAAATTAGGCGATTGTTATGAAGTTAATACTTATATATCAGGTTTTGTGAACAACAAAAATTCAGTCGGTCTATACAGGATGAATCTGTGACTCTTACAAATATTTAAACAATATATTATCGAGGTGAAAAGAAACATTTTTTTATACCATTTTTTTCGATTCAGCCCTGATAAAAAGATATAGCCATTTTGAGTTTTCATAATGAGCCATAGAGAAACAAGATTCCCTTCAGAATAAAAGCAGAATCTTTGACACTACACATATATGGTTCTTTCAAACAGAATTGCAATCAGTCAAATCAGTTCATGGTACGTAATGGTCATAATGGAAAAACTGGAGATGTAGGTGATATTTTGTGTTTAAAAAAGATTCATCAAATAAATGATAAACTATATTGCGAAATTCATTTCATTCGATAAAACCTTTAGTGAGAGAAAATTTTTTTCATCAGCGTGTATCTTTTAAACCGAGCCGATTCGGAAAAAATGGTTCAGGAAAAAAATGTTTTTTTTGACCTCAAGAATATACTGTTAAAATGTTTGTACGAATCAAAGATTCCGCGTATACAAGAATTTTCAAGAATCATTGCAAATCTCTTTACAGAAAACTTTTATGCACTTACCATTTTCCGAGAATTGTGGTGTCTTGTTTTATTCTCTCTTCGCGACATATTTCAGGTTTTAAACACACTGTAGATTAAAAATTTTAACTGTACTGACACGATTGAAAAACGAAGCACAACTGTACAAAGACACCCATTTACGTTCATTTATATACTCGTAGGAATGGCTAGGTACGTAATTTTTTTCTGAGAACCGTAAGATGACCACCGAAATTTCTGCCCCCTTTCAAAATCTCAAACTACCTGACCAATGACAGTTAATGTTTATTTGCCAATTGGGGATAACGACCCTGTAATTATTTTGGGATGGGACTTAACTTTTCGGTTAATTTGAATTGAGATTAGGAAGGGGGCATTAAGGAATGTTTTTCTTGAATTGAAATTATTCCGAGAATTTTTATCAGGAATATATTTATGGAACTGTTGTGCGAAACTGGGTATAACGGCCCTGTAATAATTTTGGGATGGGACTTAACTTTTCGGTTAATTTGAATTGAGATTAGGAAGGGGGCAATAAGGAATGTTTTTCTTAAATTGAAATTATTCCGAGAATTTTTATCAGAAATATATTTATGGAACTGTTGTGCGAAACTGGGTATAACGGCCCTGTAATAATTTTGGGATGGGACTTAACTTTTCGGTTAATTTGAATTGAGATTAGGAAGGGGGCATTAAGGAATGTTTTTCTTGAATTGAAATTATTCCGAGAATTTTTATCAGGAATATATTTAAGGAACTGTTGTGCGAAACTGGGTATAACGGCCCTGTAATAATTTTGGGATGGGACTTAACTTTTCGGTTAATTTGAATTGAGATTAGGAAGGGGGCAATAAGGAATGTTTTTCTTAAATTGAAATTATTCCGAGAATTTTTATCAGAAATATATTTATGGAACTGTTGTGCGAAACTTTCTAAATGCACAGTGACATGCAAGGAGAGGGCATTTGTAATTAGGTATCCTGTATTTTTAACTTGATTGGATCCGTAATTTTATAAATATTGGGATTTTTGAAGGGATCAAACAGCGCAGTATCTGGATGGGGTTTTGACTTTGAACAAGCAAAAAACCCTGACTTTGCTCCTAACATTTTTACCCTGAAACGTTCTAACACACTTTGAAAAATATGAACCCTTAATTCTTATCGAAATGTTTCAATCCTTTTTTCCTTATTGTTATTCTTCCTTCAGGTCATCCTAAGTTGGTCGTATGAAATAATAATGAATATAAACACATTTTCGATAAGCTGCACTCGTGATAACCTACAAGGTATAACATTTTCCTCCGGTTAAAAATAGACGTCAAGGTAGCTTCCATCGAAAAGGAAACTCAAAGGCAGTATCGGCAGGCGACCAAGCTGATAACAGCCACAAATCTTCGGATATCCTCACAGAATTCAATCTCTCATCCGTTCCTTCCACTCCACCTTTCACTGTCTTGCTTCAAGACATCGTCAAAAACGGACGGACTCTACTTAACTTCACAAGGCCGGGCGATGTACGTTTCCACGAGATACATCTATTTGTTTGTCAGCAGCTAATTGTCGTATCCTCATATTGTGTGCGTTTACCTCTAAAACTCATATGACCCGTCGTGCCCGTTCGGAGTTATGGTCTTCGAGAAAGCTTTCTCGGATTTTCAGCCTGCCGGTGGTATGTGGCCATGTATGTAGTTAATGTGGTCGATTGGCACACGTTCGAAATTGGCGAAATGCCTTCCGACACCCTCGGTTTGACTGTCGGTACCGGTTTAGGGGTGAGTGTCCTCGCTGGTATCTTGTCCGGGGTCTGTTTCATCATCGGATACAGGAGCAGGATTGGCAGAAAAAGGTAAATAAAATTGTATAGAATACGGAATCTTTAACTTGAACGGGAGTGGCAGTCGGCCGATTATTGTCACGTATACAATTTTATTTACCTTTTTTTGCCAATCCTGCTCCTGTATCCGATGATGAAACAGACCCCGGACAAGATACCAGCGAGGACACTCACTCGGTGAAATCCTGAATTTTTCTTCCATTTAATGTGTCTTGTTTCGTTCAAAACCTTCCCGAGAGAACTTAAAAAATAAGTTATAAATAAAGTCAATGTACAGTTAACTTTCATTAGAATTGGGATTTTCAGGATGTGCATTAATTTTTTACGCAGTGTATTTTAACGATGAATTTATTAACAGAAAAAAAGCATTCTTTAAATCGACATATACATTAATATAAACACAATTATTATTTACAATCCTCTCATATGGGACTTTGGTCGAATAATTGGTAAACCGATTGTGGTGAAATCCTTCCTTTCTGAATATATATCTTTAATTCTCCTGACTGTAAGCTCCCAGGTTTCCAAAACCTCGTCGAAGAAGGCTGATCGTGGTTCGCCAACCATCACTGTAGAAGGATCAAGAGACGAGATAAGCGTCGGATACATATAAACTCGGCCACTCAGTATTTGGAAAGGTGTAAATGGGAATCTCCCATCAAATCTGACGGAGTTCTCGAAATGAATTAAATCCTTATCGAGACGATGCCACAGACATCTCAGCTCATCGTCAGAGTAGATATCCTGATGGATCTTCTCAGGAATAGGAATTCCATTCAGTGTATGGATGAAGGCGTATTTCATGATCAATAATTTCATTTTCGAATTTCCTCTCTTGATGGCCAGCTCGAACGGATTCAAATTCTGCTTGTTCAGCATGTCCAATCTTGTCCCATGTCGCAGAAGACAAGCTGCCATTGGCAGGTTCCCATAGGAGACTGCTTTGTGCAAAGGCGTCTCGCTGGCCATGTTTATCGCGTTTACGTCTATGCCACGTTCTGTGAGGATATATGTTGCTTCTTTGTAAATCTCCGGTTTCACATTCGTCAGCATCGCTAGGCAATGCAGACAATTGTTCAGTTTGAAATCGGTGTTGCTGGCATCGCTGGTGTTATCTAGAAGTAGCCTGATCAATTCAGGACTAGGCCATTTTTTAGCCATCAGCAGCAGCAGGGTGTTCCCCCTTATATCAATGGCAACTAAGTCGACGTTATATTTGAGAAGTTCTTCAATGCATTCTTTTCTCTTTTCACTGCTATCATTCACCATGTGGATAGGCTTGGAACCGTCGCATGTTTCTGCTTCAACATTGGCACCATTAGTCACCAGGGTTTCAACCAGATGGAGATGCCTAAATTGTATAGCCAGGTGGAGGGGGGTAACCTTTTTCGAGTCAGTGGCATTGACATTAGCTCCTTTTCGTAATAAAAACAGGACTTTCTCCAAATTTCCCGTTTCGACAGCCACATGAAGATCGGTTTTCTGAGGATCCTCAATATTTTCTTTTGGAATATTGATGGTCTGTAAAGAATTTAAGAGAAATTAGGCGATTGTTATGAAGTTAATACTTATATATCAGGTTTTGTGAACAACAAAAATTCAGTCGGTCTATACAGGATGAATCTGTGACTCTTACAAATATTTAAACAATATATTATCGAGGTGAAAAGAAACATTTTTTTATACCATTTTTTTCGATTCAGCCCTGATAAAAAGATATAGCCATTTTGAGTTTTCATAATGAGCCATAGAGAAACAAGATTTCCTTCAGAATAAAAGCAGAATCTTTGACACTACACATATATGGTTCTTTCAAACAGAATTGCAATCAGTCAAATCAGTTCATGGTACGTAATGGTCATAATGGAAAAACTGGAGATGTAGGTGATATTTTGTGTTTAAAAAAGATTCATCAAATAAATGATAAACTATATTGCGAAATTCATTTCATTCGATAAAACCTTTAGTGAGAGAAAATTTTTTTCATCAGCGTGTATCTTTTAAACCGAGCCGATTCGGAAAAAATGGTTCAGGAAAAAAATGTTTTTTTTGACCTCAAGAATATACTGTTAAAATGTTTGTACGAATCAAAGATTCCGCGTATACAAGAATTTTCAAGAATCATTGCAAATCTCTTTACAGAAAACTTTTATGCACTTACCATTTTCCGAGAATTGTGGTGTCTTGTTTTATTCTCTCTTCGCGACATATTTCAGGTTTTAAACACACTGTAGATTAAAAATTTTAACTGTACTGACACGATTGAAAAACGAAGCACAACTGTACAAAGACACCCATTTACGTTCATTTATATACTCGTAGGAATGGCTAGGTACGTAATTTTTTTCTGAGAACCGTAAGATGACCACCGAAATTTCTGCCCCCTTTCAAAATCTCAAACTACCTGACCAATGACAGTTAATGTTTATTTGCCAATTGGGGATAACGACCCTGTAATTATTTTGGGATGGGACTTAACTTTTCGGTTAATTTGAATTGAGATTAGGAAGGGGGCATTAAGGAATGTTTTTCTTGAATTGAAATTATTCCGAGAATTTTTATCAGGAATATATTTATGGAACTGTTGTGCGAAACTGGGTATAACGGCCCTGTAATAATTTTGGGATGGGACTTAACTTTTCGGTTAATTTGAATTGAGATTAGGAAGGGGGCAATAAGGAATGTTTTTCTTAAATTGAAATTATTCCGAGAATTTTTATCAGAAATATATTTATGGAACTGTTGTGCGAAACTGGGTATAACGGCCCTGTAATAATTTTGGGATGGGACTTAACTTTTCGGTTAATTTGAATTGAGATTAGGAAGGGGGCATTAAGGAATGTTTTTCTTGAATTGAAATTATTCCGAGAATTTTTATCAGGAATATATTTAAGGAACTGTTGTGCGAAACTGGGTATAACGGCCCTGTAATAATTTTGGGATGGGACTTAACTTTTCGGTTAATTTGAATTGAGATTAGGAAGGGGGCAATAAGGAATGTTTTTCTTAAATTGAAATTATTCCGAGAATTTTTATCAGAAATATATTTATGGAACTGTTGTGCGAAACTTTCTAAATGCACAGTGACATGCAAGGAGAGGGCATTTGTAATTAGGTATCCTGTATTTTTAACTTGATTGGATCCGTAATTTTATAAATATTGGGATTTTTGAAGGGATCAAACAGCGCAGTATCTGGATGGGGTTTTGACTTTGAACAAGCAAAAAACCCTGACTTTGCTCCTAACATTTTTACCCTGAAACGTTCTAACACACTTTGAAAAATATGAACCCTTAATTCTTATCGAAATGTTTCAATCCTTTTTTCCTTATTGTTATTCTTCCTTCAGGTCATCCTAAGTTGGTCGTATGAAATAATAATGAATATAAACACATTTTCGATAAGCTGCACTCGTGATAACCTACAAGGTATAACATTTTCCTCCGGTTAAAAATAGACGTCAAGGTAGCTTCCATCGAAAAGGAAACTCAAAGGCAGTATCGGCAGGCGACCAAGCTGATAACAGCCACAAATCTTCGGATATCCTCACAGAATTCAATCTCTCATCCGTTCCTTCCACTCCACCTTTCACTGTCTTGCTTCAAGACATCGTCAAAAACGGACGGACTCTACTTAACTTCACAAGGCCGGGCGATGTACGTTTCCACGAGATACATCTATTTGTTTGTCAGCAGCTAATTGTCGTATCCTCATATTGTGTGGGTTTACCTCTAAAACTCATATGACCCGTCGTGCCCGTTCGGAGTTATGGTCTTCGAGAAAGCTTTCTCGGATTTTCAGCCTGCCGGTGGTATGTGGCCATGTATGTAGTTAATGTGGTCGATTGGCACACGTTCGAAATTGGCGAAATGCCTTCCGACACCCTCGGTTTGACTGTCGGTACCGGTTTAGGGGTGAGTGTCCTCGCTGGTATCTTGTCCGGGGTCTGTTTCATCATCGGATACAGGAGCAGGATTGGCAGAAAAAGGTAAATAAAATTGTATAGAATACGGAATCTTTAACTTGAACGGGAGTGGCAGTCGGCCGATTATTGTCACGTATACAATTTTATTTACCTTTTTTTGCCAATCCTGCTCCTGTATCCGATGATGAAACAGACCCCGGACAAGATACCAGCGAGGACACTCACTCGGTGAAATCCTGAATTTTTCTTCCATTTAATGTGTCTTGTTTCGTTCAAAACCTTCCCGAGAGAACTTAAAAAATAAGTTATAAATAAAGTCAATGTACAGTTAACTTTCATTAGAATTGGGATTTTCAGGATGTGCATTAATTTTTTACGCAGTGTATTTTAACGATGAATTTATTAACAGAAAAAAAGCATTCTTTAAATCGATATATACATTAATATAAACACAATTATTATTTACAATCCTCTCATATGGGACTTTGGTCGAATAATTGGTAAACCGATTGTGGTGAAATCCTTCCTTTCTGAATATATATCTTTAATTCTCCTGACTGTAAGCTCCCAGGTTTCCAAAACCTCGTCGAAGAAGGCTGATCGTGGTTCGCCAACCATCACTGTAGAAGGATCAAGAGACGAGATAAGCGTCGGATACATATAAACTCGGCCACTCAGTATTTGGAAAGGTGTAAATGGGAATCTCCCATCAAATCTGACGGAGTTCTCGAAATGAATTAAATCCTTATCGAGACGATGCCACAGACATCTCAGCTCATCGTCAGAGTAGATATCCTGATGGATCTTCTCAGGAATAGGAATTCCATTCAGTGTATGGATGAAGGCGTATTTCATGATCAATAATTTCATTTTCGAATTTCCTCTCTTGATGGCCAGCTCGAACGGATTCAAATTCTGCTTGTTCAGCATGTCCAATCTTGCCCCATGTCGCAGAAGACAAGCTGCCATTGGCAGGTTCCCATAGGAGACTGCTTTGTGCAAAGGCGTCTCGCTGGCCATGTTTATCGCGTTTACGTCTATGCCACGTTCTGTGAGGATATATGTTGCTTCTTTGTAAATCTCCGGTTTCACATTCGTCAGCATCGCTAGGCAATGCAGACAATTGTTCAGTTTGAAATCGGTGTTGCTGGCATCGCTGGTGTTATCTAGAAGTAGCCTGATCAATTCAGGACTAGGCCATTTTTTAGCCATCAGCAGCAGCAGGGTGTTCCCCCTTATATCAATGGCATCTAAGTCGACGTTATATTTGAGAAGTTCTTCAATGCATTCTTTTCTCTTTTCACTGCTATCATTCACCATGTGGATAGGCTTGGAACCGTCGCATGTTTCTGCTTCAACATTGGCACCATTAGTAACCAGGGTTTCAACCAGATGGAGATGTCTAAATTGTATAGCCAGGTGGAGGGGGGTAACCTTTTTCGAGTCAGTGGCATTGACATTAGCTCCTTTTCGTAATAAAAACAGGACTTTCTCCAAATTTCCCGTTTCGACAGCCACATGAAGATCGGTTTTCTGAGGATCCTCAATATTTTCTTTTGGAATATTGATGGTCTGTAAAGAATTTAAGAGAAATTAGGCGATTGTTATGAAGTTAATACTTATATATCAGGTTTTGTGAACAACAAAAATTCAGTCGGTCTATACAGGATGAATCTGTGACTCTTACAAATATTTAAACAATATATTATCGAGGTGAAAAGAAACATTTTTTTATACCATTTTTTTCGATTCAGCCCTGATAAAAAGATATAGCCATTTTGAGTTTTCATAATGAGCCATAGAGAAACAAGATTCCCTTCAGAATAAAAGCAGAATCTTTGACACTACACATATATGGTTCTTTCAAACAGAATTGCAATCAGTCAAATCAGTTCATGGTACGTAATGGTCATAATGGAAAAACTGGAGATGTAGGTGATATTTTGTGTTTAAAAAAGATTCATCAAATAAATGATAAACTATATTGCGAAATTCATTTCATTCGATAAAACATTTAGTGAGAGAAAATTTTTTTCATCAGCGTGTATCTTTTAAACCGAGCCGATTCGGAAAAAATGGTTCAGGAAAAAAATGTTTTTTTTGACCTCAAGAATATACTGTTAAAATGTTTGTACGAATCAAAGATTCCGCGTATACAAGAATTTTCAAGAATCATTGCAAATCTCTTTACAGAAAACTTTTATGCACTTACCAATTTCCGAGAATTGTGGTGTCTTGTTTTATTCTCTCTTCGCGACATATTTCAGGTTTTAAACACACTGTAGATTAAAAATTTTAACTGTACTGACACGATTGAAAAACGAAGCACAACTGTACAAAGACACCCATTTACGTTCATTTATATACTCGTAGGAATGGCTAGGTACGTAATTTTTTTCTGAGAACCGTAAGATGACCACCGAAATTTCTGCCCCCTTTCAAAATCTCAAACTACCTGACAAATGACAGTTAATGTTTATTTGCCAATTAGGGATAACGACCCTGTAATTATTTTGGGATGGGACTTAACTTTTCGGTTAATTTGAATTGAGATTAGGAAGGGGCTTTAAGGAATGTTTTTCTTGAATTGAAATTATTCCGAGAATTTTTATCACAAATATATTTATGGAACTGTTGTGCGAAACTGGGTATAACGGCCCTGTAATAATTTTGGGATGGGACTTAACTTTTCGGTTAATTTGAATTGAGATTAGGAAGGAATGTTTTTCTTGAATTGAAATTATTCCGAGAATTTTTATCAGGAATATATTTATGGAACTGTTGTGCGAAACTGGGTATAACGGCCCTGTAATAATTTTGGGATGGGACTTAACTTTTCGGTTAATTTGAATTGAGATTAGGAAGGGGGCAATAAGGAATGTTTTTCTTAAATTGAAATTATTCCGAGAATTTTTATCAGAAATATATTTATGGAACTGTTGTGCGAAACTGGGTATAACGGCCCTGTAATAATTTTGGGATGGGACTTAACTTTTCGGTTAATTTGAATTGAGATTAGGAAGGGGGCAATAAGGAATGTTTTTCTTAAATTGAAATTATTCCGAGAATTTTTATCAGAAATATATTTATGGAACTGTTGTGCGAAACTGGGTATAACGGCCCTGTAATAATTTTGGGATGGGACTTAACTTTTCGGTTAATTTGAATTGAGATTAGGAAGGGGGCAATAAGGAATGTTTTTCTTAAATTGAAATTATTCCGAGAATTTTTATCAGAAATATATTTATGGAACTGTTGTGCGAAACTGGGTATAACGGCCCTGTAATAATTTTGGGATGGGACTTAACTTTTCGGTTAATTTGAATTGAGATTAGGAAGGGGGCATTAAGGAATGTTTTTCTTGAATTGAAATTATTCCGAGAATTTTTATCAGGAATATATTTATGGAACTGTTGTGCGAAACTGGGTATAACGGCCCTGTAATAATTTTGGGATGGGACTTAACTTTTCGGTTAATTTGAATTGAGATTAGGAAGGGGGCAATAAGGAATGTTTTTCTTAAATTGAAATTATTCCGAGAATTTTTATCAGAAATATATTTATGGAACCGTTGTGCGAAACTGGGTATAACGGCCCTGTAATAATTTTGGGATGGGACTTAACTTTTCGGTTAATTTGAATTGAGATTAGGAAGGGGGCAATAAGGAATGTTTTTCTTAAATTGAAATTATTCCGAGAATTTTTATCAGAAATATTTTTATGGAACTGTTGTGCGAAACTTTCTAAATGCACAGTGACATGCAAGGAGAGGGCATTTGTAATTAGGTATCCTGTATTTTTAACTTGATTGGATCCGTAATTTTATAAATATTGGGATTTTTGAAGGGATCAAACAGCGCAGTATCTGGATGGGGTTTTGACTTCGAACAAGCAAAAAACCCTGACTTTGCTCCTAACATTTTTACCCTGAAACGTTCTAACACACTTTGAAAAATATGAACCCTTAATTCTTATCGAAATGTTTCAATCCTTTTTTCCTTATTGTTATTCTTCCTTCAGGTCATCCTAAGTTGGTCGAATGAAATAATAATGAATATAAACACATTTTCGATAAGCTGCACTCGTGATAACCTACAAGGTATAACATTTTCCTCCGGTTAAAAATAGACGTCAAGGTAGCTTCCATCGAAAAGGAAACTCAAAGGCAGTATCGGCAGGCGACCAAGCTGATAACAGCCACAAATCTTCGGATATCCTCACAGAATTCAATCTCTCATCCGTTCCTTCCACTCCCCCTTTCACTGTCTTGCTTCAAGACATCGTCAAAAACGGACGGACTCTACTTACCTTCACAAGGCCGGGCGATGTACGTTTCCACGAGATACATCTATTTGTTTGTCAGCAGCTAATTGTCGTATCCTCATATTGTGTGCGTTTACCTCTAAAACTCATATGACCCGTCGTGCCCGTTCGGAGTTATGGTCTTCGAGAAAGCTTTCTCGGATTTTCAGCCTGCCGGTGGTATGTGGCCATGTATGTAGTTAATGTGGTCGATTGGCACACGTTCGAAATTGGCGAAATGCCTTCCGACACCCTCGGTTTGACTGTCGGTACCGGTTTAGGGGTGAGTGTCCTCGCTGGTATCTTGTCCGGGGTCTGTTTCATCATCGGATACAGGAGCAGGATTGGCAGAAAAAGGTAAATAAAATTGTATAGAATACGGAATCTTTAACTTGAACGGGAGTGGCAGTCGGCCGATTATTGTCACGTATACAATTTTATTTACCTTTTTTTGCCAATCCTGCTCCTGTATCCGATGATGAAACAGACCCCGGACAAGATACCAGCGAGGACACTCACTCGGTGAAATCCTGAATTTTTCTTCCATTTAATGTGTCTTGTTTCGTTCAAAACCTTCCCGAGAGAACTTAAAAAATAAGTTATAAATAAAGTCAATGTACAGTTAACTTTCATTAGAATTGGGATTTTCAGGATGTGCATTAATTTTTTACGCAGTGTATTTTAACGATGAATTTATTAACAGAAAAAAAGCATTCTTTAAATCGATATATACATTAATATAAACACAATTATTATTTACAATCCTCTCATATGGGACTTTGGTCGAATAATTGGTAAACCGATTGTGGTGAAATCCTTCCTTTCTGAATATATATCTTTAATTCTCCTGACTGTAAGCTCCCAGGTTTCCAAAACCTCGTCGAAGAAGGCTGATCGTGGTTCGCCAACCATCACTGTAGAAGGATCAAGAGACGAGATAAGCGTCGGATACATATAAACTCGGCCACTCAGTATTTGGAAAGGTGTAAATGGGAATCTCCCATCAAATCTGACGGAGTTCTCGAAATGAATTAAATCCTTATCGAGACGATGCCACAGACATCTCAGCTCATCGTCAGAGTAGATATCCTGATGGATCTTCTCAGGAATAAGAATTCCATTCAGTGTATGGATGAAGGCGTATTTCATGATCAATAATTTCATTTTCGAATTTTCTCTCTTGATGGCCAGCTCGAACGGATTCAAATTCTGCTTGTTCAGCATGTCCAATCTTGCCCCATGTCGCAGAAGACAAGCTGCCATTGGCAGGTTCCCATAGGAGACTGCTTTGTGCAAAGGCGTCTCGCTGGCCATGTTTATCGCGTTTACGTCTATCCCACGTTCTGTGAGGATATATGTTGCTTCTTTGTAAATCTCCGGTTTCACATTCGTCAGCATCGCTAGGCAATGCAGACAATTGTTCAGTTTGAAATCGGTGTTGCTGGCATCGCTGGTGTTATCTAGAAGTAGCCTGATCAATTCAGGACTAGGCCATTTTTTAGCCATCAGCAGCAGCAGGGTGTTCCCCCTTATATCAATGGCATCTAAGTCGACGTTATATTTGAGAAGTTCTTCAATGCATTCTTTTCTCTTTTCACTGCTATCATTCACCATGTGGATAGGCTTGGAACCGTCGCATGTTTCTGCTTCAACATTGGCACCATTAGTCACCAGGGTTTCAACCAGATGGAGATGCCTAAATTGTATAGCCAGGTGGAGGGGGGTAACCTTTTTCGAGTCAGTGGCATTGACATTAGCTCCTTTTCGTAATAAAAACAGGACTTTCTCCAAATTTCCCGTTTCGACAGCCACATGAAGATCGGTTTTCTGAGGATCCTCAATATTTTCTTTTGGAATATTGATGGTCTGTAAAGAATTTAAGAGAAATTAGGCGATTGTTATGAAGTTAATACTTATATATCAGGTTTTGTGAACAACAAACATTCAGTCGGTCTATACAGGATGAATCTGTGACTCTTACAAATATTTAAACAATATATTATCGAGGTGAAAAGAAACATTTTTTTATACCATTTTTTTCGATTCAGCCCTGATAAAAAGATATAGCCATTTTGAGTTTTCATAATGAGCCATAGAGAAACAAGATTCCCTTCAGAATAAAAGCAGAATCTTTGACACTACACATATATGGTTCTTTCAAACAGAATTGCAATCAGTCAAATCAGTTCATGGTACGTAATGGTCATAATGGAAAAACTGGAGATGTAGGTGATATTTTGTGTTTAAAAAAGATTCATCAAATAAATGATAAACTATATTGCGAAATTCATTTCATTCGATAAAACCTTTAGTGAGAGAAAATTTTTTTCATCAGCGTGTATCTTTTAAACCGAGCCGATTCGGAAAAAATGGTTCAGGAAAAAAATGTTTTTTTTGACCTCAAGAATATACTGTTAAAATGTTTGTACGAATCAAAGATTCCGCGTATACAAGAATTTTCAAGAATCATTGCAAATCTCTTTACAGAAAACTTTTATGCACTTACCATTTTCCGAGAATTGTGGTGTCTTGTTTTATTCTCTCTTCGCGACATATTTCAGGTTTTAAACACACTGTAGATTAAAAATTTTAACTGTACTGACACGATTGAAAAACGAAGCACAACTGTACAAAGACACCCATTTACGTTCATTTATATACTCGTAGGAATGGCTAGGTACGTAATTTTTTTCTGAGAACCGTAAGATGACCACCGAAATTTCTGCCCCCTTTCAAAATCTCAAACTACCTGACAAATGACAGTTAATGTTTATTTGCCAATTGGGGATAACGACCCTGTAATTATTTTGGGATGGGACTTAACTTTTCGGTTAATTTGAATTGAGATTAGGAAGGGGGCATTAAGGAATGTTTTTCTTGAATTGAAATTATTCCGAGAATTTTTATCACAAATATATTTATGGAACTGTTGTGCGAAACTGGGTATAACGGCCCTGTAATAATTTTGGGATGGGACTTAACTTTTCGGTTAATTTGAATTGAGATTAGGAAGGAATGTTTTTCTTGAATTGAAATTATTCCGAGAATTTTTATCAGGAATATATTTATGGAACTGTTGTGCGAAACTGGGTATAACGGCCCTGTAATAATTTTGGGATGGGACTTAACTTTTCGGTTAATTTGAATTGAGATTAGGAAGAGGGCAATAAGGAATGTTTTTCTTAAATTGAAATTATTCCGAGAATTTTTATCAGAAATATATTTATGGAACTGTTGTGCGGAACTGGGTATAACGGCCCTGTAATAATTTTGGGATGGGACTTAACTTTTCGGTTAATTTGAATTGAGATTAGGAAGAGGGCATTAAGGAATGTTTTTCTTGAATTGAAATTATTCCGAGAATTTTTATCAGGAATATATTTATGGAACTGTTGTGCGAAACTGGGTATAACGACCCTGTAATAATTTTGGGATGGGACTTAACTTTTCGGTTAATTTGAATTGAGATTAGGAAGGGGGCAATAAGGAATGTTTTTCTTAAATTGAAATTATTCCGAGAATTTTTATCAGAAATATATTTATGGAACTGTTGTGCGAAACTTTCTAAATGCACAGTGACATGCAAGGAGAGGGCATTTGTAATTAGGTATCCTGTATTTTTAACTTGATTGGATCCGTAATTTTATAAATATTGGGATTTTTGAAGGGATCAAACAGCGCAGTATCTGGATGGGGTTTTGACTTTGAACAAGCAAAAAACCCTGACTTTGCTCCTAACATTTTTACCCTGAAACGTTCTAACACACTTTGAAAAATATGAACCCTTAATTCTTATCGAAATGTTTCAATCCTTTTTTCCTTATTGTTATTCTTCCTTCAGGTCATCCTAAGTTGGTCGTATGAAATAATAATGAATATAAACACATTTTCGATAAGCTGCACTCGTGATAACCTACAAGGTATAACATTTTCCTCCGGTTAAAAATAGACGTCAAGGTAGCTTCCATCGAAAAGGAAACTCAAAGGCAGTATCGGCAGGCGACCAAGCTGATAACAGCCACAAATCTTCGGATATCCTCACAGAATTCAATCTCTCATCCGTTCCTTCCACTCCACCTTTCACTGTCTTGCTTCAAGACATCGTCAAAAACGGACGGACTCTACTTACCTTCACAAGGCCGGGCGATGTACGTTTCCACGAGATACATCTATTTGTTTGTCAGCAGCTAATTGTCGTATCCTCATATTGTGTGCGTTTACCTCTAAAACTCATATGACCCGTCGTGCCCGTTCGGAGTTATGGTCTTCGAGAAAGCTTTCTCGGATTTTCAGCCTGCCGGTGGTATGTGGCCATGTATGTAGTTAATGTGGTCGATTGGCACACGTTCGAAATTGGCGAAATGCCTTCCGACACCCTCGGTTTGACTGTCGGTACCGGTTTAGGGGTGAGTGTCCTCGCTGGTATCTTGTCCGGGGTCTGTTTCATCATCGGATACAGGAGCAGGATTGGCAGAAAAAGGTAAATAAAATTGTATAGAATACGGAATCTTTAACTTGAACGGGAGTGGCAGTCGGCCGATTATTGTCACGTATACAATTTTATTTACCTTTTTTTGCCAATCCTGCTCCTGTATCCGATGATGAAACAGACCCCGGACAAGATACCAGCGAGGACACTCACTCGGTGAAATCCTGAATTTTTCTTCCATTTAATGTGTCTTGTTTCGTTCAAAACCTTCCCGAGAGAACTTAAAAAATAAGTTATAAATAAAGTCAATGTACAGTTAACTTTCATTAGAATTGGGATTTTCAGGATGTGCATTAATTTTTTACGCAGTGTATTTTAACGATGAATTTATTAACAGAAAAAAAGCATTCTTTAAATCGATATATACATTAATATAAACACAATTATTATTTACAATCAATTCAACACATCGGAGAAGGAACAGCTAAATCCTGTTAGGGCGCATAGATTTTGGACGGATGTTTGGGGAACGGAGGTCTCATATGATGAAAAAGCATATTGGATCGAGGACGTACGCGCGAGTTTACCAGGGGACCAAATGAATGAAGTCGAGATTTCTATGGAGGATATTAAGGGGGCTCTGAAGTACTCTGAAAACTGGGCAGCGCCAGGAGTGGACAAACTTCAGAATTACTGGTGGAAGAACTTCACCAGTGTGCACAATTGTTTGGCAAGGTTGTTTCGAAAAGCATTAGATGACCCTACAATTATACCGGAATATTTTACTTTGGGAAGGACGTTTCTGGTACCGAAAGGAGGAGATTCTACTGATCCTGAAAATTATCGACCCATCACATGCCTCTCATCGATCTATAAAATACTAACTGCTGTGCTTGCTGGGAAAATAAGCGAACACCTCAAGAGGAGTAACATGGTGTCAAGGGAGCAAGGTGGATGTCGCAAGAAGTCTAAAGCATGCAAGGAGCTCCTCATAATCGATCATATACTAACAAAGCAAGCTAAAAAGAAGCTCAGAAATATATCTGTTGCCTGGATCGATTATAAAAAGGCGTTCGATTCTGTGCCTCACGCATGGCTCCTGAAGGTGCTTGAAATGCATGGTATACCCGCACAGGTCGTCAGGTTTCTGGGCTACCTAATGAAGAACTGGAGAACTTGTATTCTTTTGGAGATGGAAGATGGAATTCGAAACTGCGGTTTGGTAAATATTTGTCGTGGTATATTTCAGGGCGATACATTAAGTCCGATCTGGTTTTGCTTGGCGCTGAACCCCTTGAGCTACCTCCTCAATAAGTCGGGATATGGGTACGTCATCGATAAGAACAGAAATATTCGGGTTAACCATCAGCTTTATATAGATGATCTCAAGCTGTTCGCTGCCAGCAGAGATCAGCTAAGAAGATTGCTGGAACTTGTTGCCTCGTTCACCGACTCAATTAACATGCAGATGGGAGTGGAAAAGTGTGCAACACTTGAGGTGAGGCGAGGAAAGATCCAGGAAACGGAGGAGAATACAGTACTCATGAATGCAGTCTCGATTCCTGCCTTGGGACAGCATGAAACCTATAAATATTTGGGAATAAGGCAGGCTTTGGATATCAGAATGGCAGAAATGAAAGATTCCTTCAAAAATAAATTGTACAGACGAGTAAGCACCCTGTTAAAGTCAAAGCTGAACTCCAAATTCCTCTTTGATGCAATTAACATCTGGGCTATTCCCTCTATGACGTTTTCTTTCGGTGTACTGACTTGGTCGGTCACGGACCTACGTGAAATGGATACAGCAATCAGAACAATGCTAACAAAGTTTGGAATGCACCACCCGCACTCATCGGTTATACGTCTTTACCTTCCTCGACAACAGGGAGGAAGGGGTCTGGTCAATCTGGAGAGGGCACATGGAAGTATTGTTAGTAAACTTAGGGAATACTTCTTGTCTCAACACTCCCCGTTCTTTCAGGCCCTTCGCTATGCTGACCAAAATATATCGGCGCTCAAGCTGACTGAGCAGAGTATCCAGGAGTCGACTCTATCCATAGACGAGCTGGTAGATAAGTGGAAGTCTAAGGCATTGCACGGCAGGTATCCGGGACATCTGGAAGAAAGAGAAGTTAATAAATATGAATCTTTAACTTACCTTCGTGCAGGTTATCTATTTCCGGAGACAGAGGCAAGACTGATCGCCATTCAGGACCAGGTCATGCCAACGAGAATGTACTTAAAGCATATAGCGAAACAGGACATTCCCTCGGATCGATGTAGAAGATGTTCTGGCGCACCTGAGTCTATTCAACATCTGACATCGTCTTGTCCCATTTTGGCCCCGAGGGACTACTTGGACAGGCATAACGCGATGGGAAAAATTTATCACCAGCAACTTGCGCTGAAGCTTGGTCTACTTAAAGATGAAATCCAGCAGCACCTATACGAACCGAAGATCTTACTGCAAAGTCAGAGGTACAAGCTGTACTGGGATGCAACTCTCATCACAGACCGGGGTGTTGCACATAATAGACCGGATATGGCATTGTTCGATCTAGAAAAAAAGACTTGCCTTCTAGTGGATTTCACAATACCGGCTGATGAAAACCTGTTAAGGGCATATACAGAGAAGGTGACAAAATACGGAGATCTGGCTCTGCAGATGAGGGAGATGTATGAGTTGCGATCGATCAGTATTCTCCCGCTGATAATTTCGGTGAACGGACTGGTGGAGGCGCACTTGATTGAGAACACGGAGAGGTTATGTTTGGATCGATCCGTAATTTCAAGGGCATAGAAGCAGGTCATTCTGGGGACGATACGAATAGTGAGGAAGGTCTTGCAAGGAATGTAGCATGTTTGTTTGTCTTGGCAAATTTGCCCGACAAGTAAAATGTATCCCCATGGAGGTGATTGTGCAAAAAAAAAAATATATATATATATATATATATATGTATATATATATATATACATATATATATATTTGTACATTCAATTCATTCGAAAAAGAATTTTGAAATATTATTGTGAATTGAAATTTAGAAAATAGTATGATAGCAAATTTAGGGCATGAAGAATTTGGAAAACTCTAAACTCCTTATTTTCTGGTCACATAAATCTAACACTATAAAGCCACACGATACAGAACCAACAGCTATGAAACCTAACTTTCAGGAAATTACCGCCTGATGGTGGTTTATCAAAATAATTGAAAAAAAATTGTGTATGCTCAATCATATAAATATTTTCCTAGAATAAAATTTTATATTATTTGCGACAGTAAAAATAAACGAACTCGAAATTATTGCTTTTTTCTATATACAACTCAAGATTTTGCTTAAGAAAGTATGCATTAGTTCAGATGGTGAAATGCTTTACAAACATTCTCTTCAACGATTTATTTTTTGCGCAGCCAAAAGTCGAAGCAGGGTTCTTTTTAATTTCCCAAATCACAAGTAATTTCAGTAAATTTAAAATCGGACCATGGTAAATGAGATAATATCGCTATACAGGCTGTAACAAAACTAGTGAATCAAACGTCACACCACGATAGAGTAGACCAAATACTATTGAATGACACCAATATTAGTTCAGCGAAAATGTACCGTTTCCAAAATAATCAGAATTTTATGAAAATACCTAAAGTTGATGATTTTCGAACTATTTTTTTCAAACCCAGGGCCAGTTTGTGACAAAGGATAGCGATTTTAAATCGAATTAATCCTAGATTATTGTTTTATCACACCTAATTAAAATTATTTCAAGTAGTTAATCGAAAACCCAAGTAAATGTAAATTAAAACGATTGTTTTTTCTACATTATTGTCATTACTCAGAATAAATCCCCTCTATAGGGGTGATAATATAGGCGAAAAACGCTGTCCTTAATCACAAATTGGCCCTGTGCTTAGAAAAATAGACCGAAAATCGGCAATTTCAGGTTAGACTTATTTGGAAACGGTACATTTTTGCTCAATTAATGTTAGTGTCATTCGATAGTATTTGAATTACTCTACCGTGGTGTGACGTTTGATTCGCTAGTTTTGGGACACCCTGCATACACAACTGTCGAATTGTTCGTACACAATAATAAAAAGAAGGAAAAATGAAGTTTCTTCCACACTTTAATATTGCCCGATTTAAGGTGTAACTGTATCTCAGCAAGAATATGTTACCCCTCCTCACTGCAAGAGGGAAGGAATTCGTTCGTTTCCATTTGAATCGACTTTTAAATTGAGTAGATTTCTGATTCAGCGTTGTTGAGATGTGACAAAAAGTGAGTGCTTCTATTCTGGTGAATTATTGTCTGCATTCAATGATTTTTATTTCATTTATCTCAGTAGTTTTCCTTGTTTAGAAATTTTATTTTCAGAGTTTTCTTGTTCATGGTTTGATGATTTTATTTTTTTTCATTCATTTCTTCAATTGTCAGGGAATACATGTTCCCTTTTTGTCCCTATTCTTGTTTTTAGTTTCTTGAATGTTCTTTCGGATCATTTATTGAACAACAGAAAGTTATGTCGGTACGTTTCGCGTCCCCAATATTATGATGAAAGTATTGTAGCGGGTTGCTTGGACAGGTGTAGCAGGTAAGTATATACTAGGAGTTCACCTAACGTTTCGCCAACTTTATTTCGGCTTCATCAGGGGCTGAAAATACGGAAATTATAATTTTGCAGAAATTTAACATGTACAACATTAAAATTTAAGTCATTAAACCATACAATATTAAAATACACGACAACACAATTACACAATTATATCAAAAAAACATCTTCACAGACACAACGGTATTACAAGGTTTTATTGGGAAACACTTACAGTCTCTTATTTTTCACATTTGTCAAAATTCTTAATCTCGGAATCATGAATCGAGTACACGGAGTAAGTTTTATATAAATTTAAATTGTTTAAATCAAGAGTAAGGATTTATTTTTCACCACGATTCAGTCAGACTACGTTCTACCTAATGAAATGTCATTATTAGGTCGTTGTTAAAACAGTTGTCTGTTGTCATACGATCAGTACACCGCCGCTTCCACTTCCGTCCGCTGGATGCCGCCCACGTATGTTCTATCAACCCCGCACAATCTTTTTATTTAACCCTTTTCTTCTTTTTATTTCAGTATATGAAATGTCAACTCAGTAGAACTTTATACATTGTGTTCAACTTCGCTGTGTCTGCTTTGAAGTTGCAGCTGTTTTTGTCTTTGTGAATCTCCAATGTTTCCAAGATTTCTCTCTTTTCTAGGACATGTTTCGTTGCCATTACCTTCACGTTCTCGAAATCAAATTCGTGTTGGAAGTCCTTAGCGTGCTTTGCGAGTGATGTGGTTTCTTTATTGTTTTTAATATCATTAGCGTGTTGTTTCGCTGGCATGTAGCAGTATTGGCTTGTGTTACCTGTGTATGTTATAGGGCATTGCTTACAGGATATTTTGTAAACTACATCTGATTTGTGCATGTTATCTGTGTTAGATTTTAGCTTTGTGTATATTTGATTGTAGTTATTGACTGGTTATATAAGCCTAGTTTTATTTTATGTCCTTTCAAAGCTGTTTCTATTTTCTTGTCAACTGTGCCCACTGTAGGAAATTTATAATATTTGACATCATCATCTTTGTACTTTATCTGATTGCTGGAGTAGAAGATCTTGTTAATCAGCTGTTCTGGGTAATTATTCATTTTTAGTAATTTCTTGATTTTATTAAAATTATTTTGGTGAAATTTTTTGTCACTGAGTTTAAGGATTCTGTATTTTGCGCTGGTAATGATACTCGGTGACAAAAAATTATACCAAAATAATTTTAATAAAATCAAGAAATTACTAAAAATGAATAATTACCCAGAACAGCTGATTAACAAGATCTTCTACTCCAGCAATCAGATGAAGTACAAAGATGATGATGTCAAATATTATTAATTTCCTACAGTGGGCACAGTTGACAAGAAAATACAAACAGCTTTGAAAGGACATAAAATAAAACTAGGCCTATATAACCAGAAGAATAACTACAATCGAATATACACAAAGCTAAAATCTAAAACAGATAACATGCACAAATCAGATGTAGTTTACAAAATATCCTGTAAGCAATGCCCTATAACATACACAGGTAACACAAGCCAATACTGCTACATGCGAGCGAAACAACACGCTAATGATATTAAAAACAATAAAGAAACCACAGCACTCGCAAAGCACGCTAAGGATTTCCAACACGAATTTGATTTCGAGAACGTGAAGGTAATGGCAACGGAACATGTCCTAGAAAAGAGAGAAATTTTGGAAATATTGGAGATTCACAAAGACAAAAACAGCTGCAACTTCAAAACAGACACAGCGAAGTTGAACACAATGTATAAAGTCCTACTGAGTTGACATTTCATATACTAAAATATAAAGAAGAAAAAGGGTTAAATTGATTGTGCGGGGTTGATAAAACATACGTGTCCGTGAAGTTAGCACCCACTTTTTCGAAAATGAAGAAATTGTTTTTTGCATTCGTTAGTAACTCGTTAGTAACTATTTGTTACACCAAAATTTTCGTTTGTACCTCAAAGATACTGATAGAAAAACACCGCATTCCGCTGGGTGCTAACTTCACGGGCACCCATTGTTCGATTTTTCGCGAAAAATAAAATACACTTGGGAAGTCCATCGTTAGTAACTATTTGTAACACAAAAATTTTCGTTCGTAACCTAACCTATGATGGGAAAATGACACCCCCAAAACGTGATGTTAGCACCCGCATTTTCGAAAATGAAGATAATTTTTTTTTTGCATTCGTTTGTAACTCGTTAGTAACTATTTGTAACACAAAAATTTTCGTTTGTACCCTAACCTATGATGGGAAAATGACACCCTCAAAATGTGAAGTTAGCACCCACATTTTCGAAAATTACTAAAATTTTGCGAAAAATAAAGTACAGTTGGGAAGTTCATCGTTAGTAACGACTCGTAACACACAAATTTTTGTTTGTAACCTCACCTATAACGGGAAAACGACACCCTCACAATGTGAAGTTAGCACCCACATTTTCGAAAATGAAGATAATTTTTTTTGCATTCGTTTGTAACTCGTTAGTAACTATTTGTAACACAAAAATTTTCGTTTGTAACCTAACCTATGATGGGAAAATGACACCCCCAAAATGAGAGGTTAGCACCCACATTCTCGAAACCGAGGAAAACTTTTTCACTAAAATTTTCGTTTGTACCTCAAAGATACTGGTAGAAAAACACCGCATTTCGCTGGGTGCTAACTTCAAGGCCACTTTTTCACGAAAAATAACGTACGGTTGAAAAGTTCATCGTAAGTTATTATTAATTTTTTTTGCATTCGTTTGTAACTCGTTAGTACCCTGTTACTAAATGTTCGACACACATAATTTTTCATTAGTAATCTACTCTTCAATTGACAACACCCCTAAAGTGCAAAATTAGCATATACACATTCTGAAGAATTCTGAATTAGTGTATTGCTCCCGTAAAATGAGTACTTCCTCTGTGACTACATATTTATTTATTGAGAAATTCTGAAAGTTTTGAGAACCTGAATGTGTGATATAACCTATTAATGCAATGATTATACCCGAAAGTTATATCTACCATACATTACTTTTAAATTTGTTTCACGAATATTAACAGATGAAGTATTATCGAAAGCAATAAAGTGATTCAGTATTTTCCAAAATGTGTATGTGCTAACTTTGCATTTTATTGGTGCTATTGAGTTTATTGCATATAAAGTTACAAATAAAAAATTCTGATTTACAAACACTCTCCCAGCGGAATGCGTTGTTTTTCTAGCACTATCTTTGAGTTATAATACGAACATTTTTTTGTTACAAATAGTTTACTAACGATTTACTAACGAATGTAAAAAAAATTATCTTCATTTTCGAAAGAGTAGGCGCTAGGTTCGAATATTGGGGGGTGTCAATTTCTCATCATAGCTGAGGTTACAAACGAAATTGTACAAATAAAAAAAGTTACTAATGACGTTCATTCGCTAACTTCGCATTTCGAGGGTGTCATTTTACCAATATATGTTAGGTTACAAACCTTGTTACAAATAGTTACTAACGATGGACTTCCAACTATATTCTAATAAGTAAGTAAGCACCCAGTGGAATGCGGTGTTTTTCTGGCATTATCTTCGAGGTAAAAATGAACATTTTCGTGTTACAAATAGTTACTAACGAGCTACGAAAGAATGCAAAAAAAATTGCCTTCATTTTCGAAAAAGTGGGTGCTTACTTCGCATTTTGGGGGTGTAATTTTTTCATCATAGGTTAGGTTACAAACTAAAATTTTCGTGTTACAAATAGTTACTAACGAGTTACAAACGGATGCAAACAAAATTATCTTCATTTTCAAAAATGTGGGTGCTAACTTCGCATTTTGGGGGTGTAATTTTTTCATCATAGGTTAGGTTACAAACGAAAATTTTCGTGTTACAAATAGTTACTTACGAGTTACAAACGAATGCAAAAAAAAATTATCTTCATTTTCGAAAATGTGGGTGCTAAGTTCACGGACACAGAACATACGTGGGCGGCATCCAGCGAACGGAAGTGGAAGCGACGGTGTACTGATCGTGTGACAACAGACAACTGTTTTAACAACGACCTAATAATGACATTTCATTAGTTAGAACGTAGTCTGACTGCATCGTGGTGAAAAATAAATCCTTACTCTTGATTTAAACAATTTAAATTTATATAAAACTTACTCCGTGTATTCGATTCATGATTCCGAGATTAAGAATTTTGACAAAGGTGAAAAATAAGAGACTGTAAGTGTTTTCCAATAAAACCTTGTAATACCGTTGTGTCTGTGAAGATGTTATTTTGATATAATTGTGTAATTGTGTTGTCGTGTATTTCAATATTGTATGGTTTAATGACTTGAATTTTAATGTTGTACATGTTAAATTTCTGCAAAATTATAATTTCCGTATTTTCAGCCTCTGATGAAGCCAAAATAAAATTGGCGAAACGTTAGTTGAACTCCTAGTATATACATACCTGCTACACCTGTCCTAGCAACCCGCTACAGTACTTTCATAACAGAAAGTTATATATTGAAACATGATCCAAAAGGCCATCTACCGAGGTCTTTCAACTAGTTTGGAACACAAAATATGGAACGAACAAATAGATAAAATAAATATATAGAATTCAATTTACGTGAAAAATAAAAGAGTTTTGATGACCGTGATCTATGTCAATGCAGTAGGTTTTCAATGTTTCTGTGGTATCCTGCTTCATTGCAATTTTTTTCAGAGGTTTTGCATTCGCTTTTCAATGCGTGTAATCATCTAATCTAGAGGGGATAATGACAGTTTCCAAGACATTCGGAGCAAAACTGTCATTATCTCCTCCAGATTCTTTGGAGTAGAATTGAATGCTTGCTTATATATCTTGTTTGGTACCGAATATTTTAGTTTATCTTCAGACACCTTAAGATGCCATTGAGAGAGCGAAACCTGTGCCGCGGTAAAAAATCTCATTTTGTAAAAATCGTATAATCTGCTTTAAGTTTAATTGTGGACTTTCATCAGGTATTGACCACATCAATCCAGTATTTCAATGAAATAATTAATTTTTATCAGTTTTGCCTTCTGCGTCAAGATGCGCAAATGATGCGCAGATTCGACTTTCCATCCCTCTGATGTTGATGTAGCGGTGACGAAGATCAATGCAGATTTGTCCAGATTAGTAGAGTACACTAGCAGGACGAAAAGAGCACTACGAACAACCGAAATGAGGACCCTGCGAGCGATCGCAGGCGTCACACTGTGGGACAGACAGCGAAGCAGTGAGATCCGGGAGCGGTGCGATAATATGCCAGATGTCGTAAGGTGGTAACGAGGGAGAAGAAGAGAATGGAGACAGCATGTAGAGAGGATGCAGGACGATAGACTCGCCAAGGCCGCATACAAGGAAAAACCGAACCCTTAGGAAGACCACCGAAGAGATGAGCTGACTCCTGAACTTCGTCACAGGACATCGAATGAAAAGTTGGAGAAAACAGGACTAGCAAAAGGAAGAAGAAGAAGAAGAAAAAGTAGAGTACTCCAGTGCCAATAATCTCACGTTGAGTATCCCGAAGTGTGTCTCATTGCTTTTTTCTAGTGGATCTAGAATTAATTCAGAGCAGATTATCCTTAAAGTTGGTGATGAGCGAATTCCGTTTGCTAACAGCTGTAGGAATCTTGGAATCATTTTCGACTGCAGACTGAGATTTGTTGAGCATGTTGCGCTGCTCGTAAAGAAGTCGTACCTTGCACTGAGACATCTATATAGGAATCGGCGTATTCTGGATTTTCGTTCGCGTAAATACCTTTGTGAGTCCCTTGTGCTGTCTATATTGAATTATGGCTTGATATTGTTCTATCCTTGCTTGGACTCCACAACTAAGTACCGACTTCAGAAAGTTCAAAATGCATGTTGTAGATTCATATTCGGTTTGCGCAAGTTTTCCAGGATCTCTAGTAAGATAAAGGAACTCCAGTGGTTAAAACTCGATGGCTTGTACAGATTGCAGCTTGCTGTTTCAATAAAAAAATTTTGACTTCGTCAAACCCTCCATATTTGTGTGATAAGCTCATCTTTCGAGGAGATGTTCATGATGTGTCTGTAAGACATAGGAATAGGCTTATGTTGCCCCGATTTAGGTCAGCCATGTTTCAGCGATCCTTCACGTTTTGTGCTGTCAGTGTATATAATAGCTTTAAGTACCTATTCGATAGTTACTCTGTGAATGGTGTTAGGAAACATTTGAGAAGACACTTGCTACTTTCTCAGAATAGTTAGGTTTATTGTTTTTGTAGTATAGTATAGTTGTAGTTTTAGTAGAAAATGTTTTTTTTTCCTCTTGTCTCGTTATATTATATCAGAATTTATTTTTGTCGTATTTGTTTTCGATAAAATTATTGTAAGAGGTTGAGTAGAATAGCTATAGGCTAAACTTCGCCTCATGATTGTATTCATAGAGTACAATTGTCGTTGCCGGCTGACCATTGGGCCAGGAATCTGGTGACTTGGAAATCCATGGTGGTCCCGTCCACCATAGAGTGCTGTTCAGTAGTTGAGATGACGAGAAGCCACGAGAAGCACAGTCCGCTGGATTTTCCTTGCCGGAAACGTATCTCCATTGTTCACCTGGAGTTAGTTCTTGGATGAGCTCTACCCTGTTTCGAACAAAGTCCTTCCAGCGAGCTGGGTGAGATGTGATCCACGTGAGAGATACTGTTGAGTCCGTCCACAAAGTCGTTGAGTGTATCTGTGTATCTAAAACACGATGAGCATAATTAGTTAACTTGGCCAAGATGAGAGATGCTGTGAGTTCGAGGGGCGGGATTGTGAGGCGTTTCAACGGCGTTACTTTTGTTTTCGAGCAGAGCAATGTGACTTTGGATCCTGTGGACGGTGAGCGGACTACGAGATAGAGGACTGCTGCCATGGCAAGTTGAGAAGCATCAGAGAAACCGTGAATTTCTAAGGTAGCATTTTCTTGGGTGCCTACCCATCGAGGAGCACGTACACTGGCCAGTGATTTGAGATCTTCTCTGATGTTACACCATCTTTCTGTGAGTTGAGGTGACAGTGGTTCGTCCCATGACAGTTTCTGGAGCCAAAGTTCCTGCAACAACATTTTGGCCCTGATCGTGACAGGGGATACTAAACCAAGTGGATCAAAGAGTTGAGCGATATGAGATAACATAGTACGTTTAGTTACCACAGACCCAGATGAGCTTGAGTTGATCTTGAACGAGAAGTAATCCTCTTGAGGATACCAGAGGAGGCCTAGAAGTTTCGTTGAAGTAGGACAGTCGTCAAATGAGATTGGCGATGGTATCATTTCTTCCTCGGTTACCATCTTGAGCGTACTTGGAGAGTTCGATTGCCACTTTGCTAAGGGGAGGCCGCCCGCCATGCAGAGATTTTTCAGGTCGATAGCGATTTCTGAGAGTTCTTCTTTCGTGTCTGCACCACCATAGATATCATCAACATAGCGACCTTTGGTGAGTGGTGGAATGGCGAGTGGATACTTGTGACCTTCATCTTCGATGAGCTGGAGGAGGACTCGAATGTCCAAGAAAGGAGCAGCCTTGGTTCCATAGGTGACGGTGGTGAGGTGGTACGTCGCTATCTCATCTTCTGAGTTTCGCCAGAGAATGCATTGGAGACCCCAATCGTCTGGATGCACCATGATCTGTCTGTACATCTTCGTGATGTCTGTGGAAAACACAAATTTAAAGCGACGTACCCAGAACAATACATCAATAACATCTAACTGAAGTTTCGCTCCTGTGTGCATGATGTCGTTCAGTGAGAGGCCTGTTGAGGTGGGACTGGAACCATTGAAAACTACTCGCAATTTGGTGGAGGAGCTGCCTGGTTTGAGAATTCCATGATGCGGCAAATAGTATCTGGGATGCGAGATGTCTGAGGGAGCCTTCTTCATGTGCTTGAGTTGTTCGTATTCAGTGAGGAAGTCCGTGTAGAGCTGGCAATATTCTTGGTTTCCCTCGAACTTGCGAAATTGTCCTTGGAGGCATCGGAGGGCACGTTGTCTGGAAGATCCCAAAAGATTAGAAGATGACTTTAATGGGAGTCTTACCATGTATCGTCCAGAAGGAAGTCGAGAGTGAGTGTTCTTCACATTCCTGCTCGTCAGCAGTGAGTTGACTTACGGAGGTGGTCTTGACTTCTTCTTGTTCCCAGAACTTTTCGAGAAGGCTTTGAAGGTCAGATTCTTGAGTGGCATGGTATTGAGGAGACACACTTGAGCAGACTTCTTGATGAGGGCATATTGGACCTAGGACCAACCATCCAAAGTTCGAGAGCTGAGCTGTTGGAGTTGACCCATCTGGCCCTTTTCGGAGTTGAGGAAGAATGATGGAACCCTAGACATCAGCACCCAATATGATGTCGATTGGCCTTGAGGTGTAGAACTCTGGATCGGCGAGCTTCAAATTGTCGAGGTGTGGCAAACGTGGTCGTGTGCAACAATTGAAAGATGGTAGATTAGTAAATGGAGATGACAAGATATGAGCATTTATATTCACGATTTTGTGATTGTGAAGAGATTTCAGTGTGATCAGTACTGGTCCTCTTGATCTTGAGGCGGCTCCACCAATTCCAACGATGGTGACTTTGGATTGGCTTCGAGGAAGGCTGAGCTGTCTTGAGAAGTCTTCAGAGATAAACGAGAGTTCCGATCCAGATTCGATGAGGAGTCTTGCGTTGTACGAGATGACTGGTGTGATGAGCGGTCGATAATGAGATGAGCTGTCTTCGAGGGGTTTTGATGACTGCCTGAGTACTTAAGGCCTTTTTTGAGGTGTCTGGCTTGGCTCTGCTGGTCTTTTGAGTAGGCTTGGATGAGAAGGCTTGAAGTGACTTTAGTGAGACGGCTCGGCTGAGGTGATCGTGGGGCCGTTTTGTCCGTTAAATGAGAAGGCGATTTTTGAGCAGATCTTAGAGGAGACTTTGGAACAAGCGACATTAGAGGCGGCTTCGTGAGAATACGAGGGTTTTGGTCTAGAGCTGGGTCTCATAATAGAAACGAGTACTTGTTTGAGACGAACATTGAGGGGTCGAGAAGATCTTATCGCAAAGAGCAGCCAAGAGGAGATGTTTGTCCTCGTATTGAGAAATGAGACTTCCCCAAGCTATGGGAAGTGAGGTGTGCCAGTGAGAGCCAATCGACAGATCTACTTCAGAGGAGTCGACTGAAGAAGATCTTAGGTAATGGAGGCGTTCAGCATTAGAAATTGAGGAGTTGAATTACTTGAGTAGTCGCCAGAGAAGACTGGTAATGAGATGTCTGAGCAGACGAGGACGAAGCAACCGGATGAGATGGCCTTTGAGGTGGCTCGAGAGACTCCTTGAGAGGACGAATGCTTGTGGAGATGAAGGCATGAGCAGGCTTATTAAGAAAGAATTTATCTTACTCGAAGTATTCTTGATCGAGGTGCACAATTTCATGAGAGGGCAGAGAGGAGAACTATGATTAGTGAACGATGATTAAATTCCAACTCAATTATCCGGCCCGAAGGACCAAATGTTAAAAAATCTAGGGTGTTATGATTTTGTAATTAAAGAGTAGTGGACTGTATGAAAAGATAATTGAGTTGGAGATGGTATAAAAACATTTATTGAGTATCGTTCACAATCATAAAATGAATATGTCACCTGCATGAAGCTAATACAGTAAAAAGCAACTAATATTAACCACATCTATAAACTCAGAGAGACAATATCCAATTAAAAACAAGAGATGGTCCAGAGCAGTTCAAATGAGAAGTCACTTGATGTCAGCCTTAGACGTTGAGGAGTTCAATAAATTCAATATCAACACAACGGTTACACAGTGATAGGGCAATCAATTGAAAATTGATTGCGAGAGCCTCCTTTTTCTATCAGAAAACGCGAAGGTTAGAATACTGAATTTTAAAGAGAAGACGCGAGAGTACAGAGAAATAGGCCCGAGGTGAAACTGCAATGTCTAAGTCTGATCATCAACGAGAAATCGATACATTAAATTTGAGTTGATCAATAATGTTAATGTAAGTATGAGCAGAACAAGAGTAGCACAAGATAAATGAGAAGCACAGAATTAAATGAATTTGAGAAGCACTAGAATATTAAAAAATAATATGAAAAGGGCAATAAATTCTAATTAAATGAGAGGTTCGATAATAATTAATTAATGAAAAGGACAATCATAATTAATATGAGAAGAACATAGTATAATTCATATACATTGAGATGATCTTGAAGAGTGCAAAAATTTATCAATGTATTCAGCATTTACAGAGACGAACTGCTTACAAGTAAGCACGATTAGAACGTTCATCAGAAAAATAGAAGAAACAATTGATAAATTAAGAGAAGTCATGAGAGTACTGAGTTGAATAAATCTCTAATCGTAGATTTTGAGATGTGCTGAAGGCTGAGAAAACTAACATGCATGTTGAGTCCGATGAATGAATATAGAAGAGAAACAATGAGAGTACATATTATAAAGAGTAGACCATACCAAGTGAGTAGACATGAGTGTTCGAGCAGACTTTCCAGGGTGGAGCCTAGGTCGAGGTGTATCGAGCATCATCACTGGTCGCTTAACGAAACTTGAGGTGTTCACATCCTGTTCTGAGGAGAACAGCTACATCCAGGGTCCACCCTGGAGAATATGAGGATTCATTCATCTGAAACTCAACACCATGAATTAGTAATATGTGTAACGAGGTGATCCCAAGAGTTGCCATAAAAATGATTAAACTGATTCTAATAATAAAGAATATTATGAGATGACAATGAATCAGATATCAATTCTATGAAGATGAACTTGAGAAGTTTCAAACCTGGTGCTACATACCCATTTTCATGTGAGAGGATCTAGAGAAGTCTGAAAATCTATATAAATTATGAAATATAATAAAATATATATTTCTGAGACGGCAATGGTTCGAGTTGTCTTGAGTGGACGTTTCAATTGAGCAGTGCTTGCAAGGATTCGGAATCTATTTCTAGATTCTGAATCTCTTGCACGTGGACTAATTTCTTCAGAGTGAAATGGTCATGAAAATGGTGTAATTTATAATTATGAGAAGTCTGAGTGTACTTTACCTTGTGAGAAGAACAATTTAGCACCAGGATTGTGCGAGAAGACTTAAAAATTGAGAACAACTAAAAGAGGTGAACTTAAAATGAGGTGTTACAAGTCAATGTGATAGCAGCGCGAAGTTAATTCTACGGAGCTCACAAAGAGAATCTTAAGAAATATGGAAATGTGTAGTTTTTCACTCCTGAAAAACACGGAAAGTGGGGCCGCTGCGTCGTTCAGCCAGCGCACCGCAGAATTGTGGTACCATACGCGTCACCGGAGCTGGTCAGGAGCGTAGACTAGAGAGAGGTCGGAGGGCGGCTTCGCTCAATTTTTAACAAGTACAAAATAAAGGACCTTTATTTTTATTATTAATATTATAAGTAGAGTCAGCGTTGAGAGCGGCTGTTTAGGAGTAAAAAAAATGCGCATATCATGGTGAGGAACGAATATTCTTTGTGCTCTGTTTGAAAAGTTGGCCTCTGCAGAAAGAGAATACATTTTCATCCTCCGTCAGCTTGTACCTGAATGTGTTCAATTTTCCATCAGCCTATACGGTACAATGAAAAGAAATTAGCAGGAAAAGAACGTCTATTCGGCCTGGCATGAGCATCTAGATGAAAGCACGGAAAATACAAGAATTGGGGTCAAAGGAGAGGCTTTCATTAATTTTCCTTATATTCTGAGAATAGCTGAATGATGAAGCCAATCGTTATTTTTCTTCCGGTTTCTAATTTACGGACAAACTAAAAGGTGTTTTCCTTTAGGTGTACCTATTCAAGTTTCGAATCTTTTCTTGCAGGTGGTATATTTAATGCTGTTTCCAACGTTTTGAATTTTACTTGCCTTCCTTACAGCAGGAATTGAATTCGAACTGAAATTTCAGTGAGATTACAGCAAAAACATCTCAGCGAAAACTTTCTGATATTGAGCATGTTTTTTCGCCTTTTTTTTTGCAGGAGATGACAACATTTGATGAAATCAAACGAATAGACTTCTCCGAAATTACAGGCAAGTTTGAACCGATCAAAATTCAAAAATTTTTTTTTGTTTTTTTTCCAAATTATTGATAAATCATCACAAAAATTTTGGGACAGAAAAAATAGTGAATATGTTCTCACTTGTAAAGAACAATCAATTAATTCTAAGAAATAGAGTTATTGCATCTTCAGGTGGGTGACGTTTTGCTATCCTATCGGTGTCCCACCGAGAGTGCCCATTAAAAGTTTATGGAGAAATAATATTTGGATCTGTTTCAAATTTTGTATGAACATATCAGTCAATTAGAACTTCATTTCTGGAATATTTTCAAATAGCAATGACTTCCTGGTGTATCTTTAAATTACATATTTATTTCATTTACACTTCCTTAGAGTCATCGTGAGAAGTTTTCGAATTATTCACTGTTTTTTGAAAAAAATCACGAATGCACTGTGGATTTCATAAAAGCGCAACGCACAATCTCAGATCTGTTTTTCGAGCTTCGTTACCGTAAACATATTCTACGTCGTTATGTAGAGAATATAACTTTTTGATTTACAGGAAAATCAAATGAAAGTCTCAAAGTTGCAATACAAAAAAAGGGCAAAAATTGATTTTTACAAATGGAAACACTGTGTTTTTCACTTACCTATTAATTTGTGAAAAAAAAACAAATAAAAGAAGTATTTAAGGTTTTTCTATATCCACAATATTCCATTTTCGTGATATTCGGGAATAACTTTCAGCTAGGCGCATGTAAGGTATCATGGATCGCCCATTCATAAGAATCTCTGTGACTATAGTTCAAAATATTTTTCTTGGCATCTATTAATGACAGTTCTTTGAACCATGTCACAGAGAAACATACATCATATTTAGTAACTAATTGGCTTCCGGTAAACAGTTATTTCCGAATATCTGGGAAATGGAAAATTTTTTCCTTACAAATTGATATGTGAGTGAAAAAATAGTGTTCCGATTCGAAAAGAAATCGATTTTTGGCTTTTATTGTATTCTAACTTTGAGACCCTCATTCGATCTTTCTTTATTTTAGAAAGTAATTTTCTCCACATAACAACGTAGAATATCTTTTCCACAACAAAGCTCAAAAACAGATCTGAGATGTGCGTTGCGCTTTTATGAAATCCTCAGTCTTCTACAAATCTCCATTTGTGATTTTTTTTCCAGAAACAATGAATAACTCGAAAACAGCTCAAGGCTAGAGGAAAATGTACATAAAATTGAATTCAAAGATACATCCGAAAATGTCATAATATATAGGGTGATCCATTCGAAATAAGAAATTCGGTGCCATTTATATTTCAGATAGTACACTAAACTTTTTTATTCTCGAACTCAGTCGCAAAAACAAAAAAAATTGCAGGAAATGAAGTTTTCAAATTAAACGAAAATTTCTGTTCGAGTGACATACAACAAAGTTCTGGGGGACGTATCGAGATTTAATCGAATTCACACCCTTATAAGATCAAGTGGTCTGCATTCCACGCCCGGGTACATAGGCTGATTTCGGTCTCATGTTCAAAAAACATTTTTTAAAATGAAGTTCTCAAATCATTAGTCCTCAAATTATTAGTCCTCAAATTATTAGCGAAAAACAACAGCTATACCCCTAGCATAATAAACAAATTTATTTTCAAAAAAAAAACAAAATTGTTAACTTTAATTTATCCACCTCAATTTAAAGATGAAATCAAGAAATTTATGGGTCCGTGAAGTTAGCGAAAAGTTGAAAGCACTAATTCTGAAACTATTTTGAATATTTAGTGCTTAATTAGTGCCTATTAGTACCGTATAAATCTTTGACAGCACCATTGTAGTTTTTGAGAAATTGATAATTCAAGTTCTTGGTGCTGACTTCACCCTCAGCACCAACATTTTCAAATTACCATGAAATTATTATACTAATATTTAGTGCTTAATTAGTGCCTATTAGTGCTTTTGGAACCAATCGAAAAATATGAAGGGTTTTCATAATATCACAGATGATTTCCTTTGGTGCTGACTTCACGCCCAGCACCAACATATTGGAATTTCGTGAAAATTTTTGTTGCCATAATTAGTGCTTAACTAGTGCATATTAGTGCTTTTAAAACGGATGCGATATCATTTTTAGTTTTACAGTAATTGCCTGATGCTTTTCGAACAAGTGTGAAGTTAGCGAAAAGTTGGACACTCATTCTGAAATTATGTCAAATATTTAGTGCCTCATTAGTGCAAATTAGTGCCGTATAAATATTTGACAGCACCATTGTAGTTTTTGAGTTACACGAAAATATCTTTTTTGATACCGCGTAGCCATCTATGGAGAGGTATGCGAGTCATTATCTGCAATAGATTCGTCGTCAGTGCGTCATTTTATTATCACCTAAAGCGGCTCACACATATACGACTTGGGGCGCCAATCTTGATATCGAAGAATAATTGTAATAATTGATTTAAGGGGGCACCAAACTATCTTCTGAATTATTCAGATAATGTTTATATGAAGTGAAGGTTCTTTTTCTCAGATATTGCCTAAACTCTTTTTCCTTTTTTAATTATAATGATATTTTTTGGGTCATCGAGATGAAAAAAGAATATAGAGTGTATTATATGCTTAAAAAGAATATCAGAAGAACTGTATTATTTTTCAATATGGAAGTACGAAAATTCTAACAGAAAAATGTGCTATGATAATAAATAGACATATTATTTATCCCCTATAATGGGGATAATAGTAAAATATATTGTTATGTATATCTAACCATACATATGAAAAATATGAAAATGAAAATGTCTTAATACGTAGGTACATAACGAAACATAATAGCAATATTTTGACAAAAAAATTCTCAAACATAAACGATGCAGCAACAAACTCGAAAAAACGCAAAATTTTTAATATGTAATACAACAAAAAAATGATGACGAGAAGGCAGTTTACAAAAATTTCAGCTTCATTCAAATAATGAATGTGTGTAATTACATGCTACATATCAATCATTTAATAGGTATACCTATACAGGGTTGGGATAAAGTTTGGCACCAAATTAATATCTTTAAAACAAAACGGGCGATATTTTTGAAATTTGGCAGCTGAGTGTAATGGACCACAATGCATCTGATGAGCATATTTTCATTAATGAGATACTTCCTGTTTAACCGGAAATGACAAAACTTTTTTTTATTCAAATGGGACACCCTGTATATTTCTGCAGATTCTGAAAGTGCACTTTGTTTCGGATCTGTCCATATCGTGTTCCATGTAAAAATTATCTGTAAAAAGAAGAAATTCAGTCTTTTTGTACATTTGAGAAAAAATCCATTCAAATAAATAAATCGTTGTTATTTGTATCAATAGTGAGAAATAAGACGAAATACTTTGTATTAGATAACTCTTTCTGCTTTTCATGACGTATTTTTTATGAAAATCTTCAAAATTACCGTCCGTTCCGTTTTGAATATATTAATTTGGTGCCAAACTTTATCCCAACCCTGTATATATTCTTCCCATTGACCATTGACCCTAATATTTTCTCTAAAATTAGCTGTTTCGTAAAATATGGGTTTCATTATGAATGATTAAAATAATTTCGATTCTATAAAGATAAATAGCTATTATTATTATTCCAGATAATAAGATGAGGCCGAAGCCTATGAATCTTATACATAAATGACACTTCAGACATAAACAAACTGAAAACTATTCTAACAAAGATAAAGAGTCTAGTCGATTTTCCGGCAAAGAGTTCCACCTAGTGAATACCCGGTTGGGCAGGAAAAACTGTCTCGCACGAGTTCGACACACCTCGTGATAGAGTTTGAACTGGTGACCACGAAGATTATTGTCATTTATAGTGAAGATGTTGCCGAGGTTGCCACCAATAAAATTATGAAGTACGCGAAAAGTCATTATGAGGTCTCCACGCATTCTACGGTCGTGAAAACTGCCAAGCCCGAACATTTGAAGTCTCTCCTCATAAGATATGGCCGAACTCTACCAAAAGGGATCCTAGTTGTGGCGCGCTGTATTCGTTCCAAACGGTGTTGGTCAGAAAGAAGGTGTGGGAACCATGCAGGGCCAGCGTATTCCAAAATCCAACTATATTCCATATAGTTGCCTACATGTATCCACTGAACATCTAGGAAACGCTCGTCGTACCATGTACAGGATCTTGTTAGCTTTCGATGATATGTTGCTAACGTGAGAAGTCCAGGAGAGATCCTCCGTTATGGTCACACCAAGATCGTTATGCTCTGCAGTCGCTTCAATTATCCTGCCATCAATCAAATACTGATGCCTCGGATTGCCCCTACCAAGATGAACAACTCTGCATTTCTCTACGTTCAGGGGAAGAAGCCACCTTTGACACCACTGAGTCAGCAGTAGCAGGTCATTTTGAAGAACCCCAGGAAATCCAGCATCATAGAAAAGCTTGAGGTCGTCTGCATATTGAGAGTAGAAGGATGAAAGTAAAACCGGTAGATCTGAGATGTATGCCAGGAATAGAATGGGGCCCAACACAGAGCCCTGTGGGACGCCACTGATGACCGCCGTAAAGTCAGATAGGGAATCACCAACCTTGACCGAGAAATACCTGCCAAAAACGAAGGATCGAAGCCATTCCAGAACGCCACCTCTCACGCCAAAATGCTCCAACTTTAAAAGCAATCCATTTAAAAGGACACGATCGAAGGCTCGTGAAAGATCCAGATAGATAACAGGTATACCTACAGGTATACCTCTGTCGGTGGATTTGGTCCAGTGATCGAGACATTGAAGCAGACATGTGATCACTGATCGTCCCGGTAAGAAACCATGCTGGTGCTCAGGTATGATTTTGTTCTCAAGCAAAAATTGGAGCAACCTACTACATACTACTCTCTCAGCAGCCTTGGCAATGATAGGAAGGAGACTAATCGGACGGTAATTGTTCGCAGACAGTTTGTCCCCTTTCTTGAAAATGGGAGTAACCCTGGATAACTTCCATGCAGAAGGCAACTGGTCAGAACTGAATGACAACTTGATGATCTTGGTTATTGGTATCGAGAGAGAAGCGGAGCACCTCTTCAGCACACTGGCCGAGATATCATCCAGGCCTGGGGTGGTGGATGGGTCCAACTTGTTTAAAAGCTTCAATATCTCTCCCTCGCTGACATCAATAGAACACAGAGAGTTAGTATTACGAGGTGTCGAAATTTGTGGCATACGGTCGTCCGTTTCCACGGAAAAGGAATTGGCGGAAGTATCGGCAAAAATAGCAGCGCATTCAGAGGTGTTAGAACACAGATTACCAGTGTCATCCTTGACAAGAGGAATCGACACCTTAGAATTGAGAGTCTGGCGGATATGCTTATAGAACTTCTTTCGATTTTTTGGTAGTGCCAAGAAACTGTGAAACATTTTTCTAGCATTCTTAATTTTCAGACTTAGTGCATTAGAGTAGCGACGATGAATAATGTAATCTAGTTCAGTCCTACTGCGAAGATAACACTTCCACAGTTTCTTTTTGCGACGCTGCATGAAAAGGATCTCATCTGTTAACCAAGGTTTAGATGTGACGGAGTTGATTAACTTGTTTTTGGTAAAATGAAATATTGACTCCTTCAGGCGGGTGCTGAAACATTGCCAGGCACAATCGATACTTTTGCCCACCAGAAGATTCTCCCAGTCAATGTTAGAAAGGTGGTCATTGAGTGAATCAAAATCGGTAATTGATATGTACTTCTCCGCAATCCCTCTGACAACAGAAGGGGTGAACTGAATGTTAGCCACGATCATCACATGATCGGATCTACCAAGAGGATCTAGGTATCTAGTATCAGAAACCAGATCCGGATCGCTAGTCACCAGAAGATCAAGAAAAGATGGAGTTTGGCCATGTACAATCCGTGTTGGTTTGTCGACAACCTGATGAAGACCACATTCGTCAAGCAAGGCAACAAAACGCCCGGGAACCGAATTCAAAGAAGGTGGGGTATCGGCTAATCGGCCATTGTATTTCTCTGAAGTTGAAATCTCCTTTAATTAAAACATTGGAGTAAGATTCCGAAATATGACGTACATGATCCAAAAGTTTTTCGTCTGATGGGGATGCATGAGGTCTATAAATGCATCCAACACAAATAGAGAACGTAGACGAGGATATGCTGAGAAACAAGTTGTCGATGTGTGGAATATCATAGGAGAGAGCGTTTATATTATAGATTTCGGAAATTTCATCACTCAAGTATATACAGACACCATTATAGCCGACATTGAGAGAGCTGTCACAGCGAAACAAGGAGTAACCCTTTATACTGTAAAGCTGATCGGGAAGTGTGCTATGCAGCCACGTTTCTGTTATGCAAATAATATCGGGATTAAGAAGATCAACATTCACACACAATTCATGGAAATTATTTTTTTATTGAACGAGCATTTGTGTAAAGGAGAGTCCACTGCTGTAGGGCGGATGGGTTCAATTTTTTGAAGCAGATGCTGTCGTCAGACCAACCACTCTTGGCACACCTTTAACATACTTAATGGTTAAGTTCTTTTCGCCATTAGATTCTCGACGCCTTAGTTCCTCTCTCGCAAGTTTTAAACAGTTAGCCTGGCTGGGTGTGATATCGTCGGAAAGCTTGATGTTCCGGAAAGTCTGTGAAAACGCTTGCACGGCTTTATTCTGCAGGATTTTACGAACAAAAATAGGATTTGAGAAAGTGATGGCCAGGGGTCTAGGGCCACGGGAGGACTGGCCAAGACGAGTGTAATGAACTATGGCATACTCTATTGTGGTATTGGTAGGTGGCAATTCCTTGAGAATTTCCTCCTTCAACTCTCGTGCAACGCCCTGTAAGCTGGGCCAATCTATTGAATCTAGAGTCTTCCACAGACTTAACAAAATATTCATATCGAATTTGTCTAGTCTGTCTAAGATCGTATTATATTATGACCACCAGGTCAATCTGGATTTTCTTGAGTTCTGTAATCTTATATCGAACAATGTCGATCTACGAACGTTAAAATAATAAGCTTTGTCAAAAGTTTTATCTGCCCATGCGACCATGCGAAAAAACCATACCTAAGCATCAACAGGAGTTCCTGTTTGATATTCTCATTTTAAGATCAGTACGCAACATTTCACTCACTTCCGAATATAAGAGATGGTGAGAGGTGAAATAGATAGTCTTTCCGGAAATTCAATATTTTCTTCATTTTCTTGTTCCTCCGTTGGTAATGATATATTACTTCAATATCAATATCAACTGCAGAGAATTGTTCCAGATAGGTACGGAAAAGTAGAAAAAACAAACTGATTTGCGTGATCTTTAACCTTCAATATACAAGGACAGTTGATCATATTAAGCAAACGAGAAAATGAAGAGGAAACTCAGCTCACGATTATCACATTAATCGAAACTCTAAAAATATACACTTCATTTATCGAGTGTGATATAAAGATAGCTATTTATCTTTATGGAATCGAAATTATCTTAATCATTCATAATGAAACTCATATTTCACGAGACAGCTAATTTTAGAGAAAATATTAGGGTCAATGGTCAATGACCCTAATGAGAAGAATATATATAGGTATACCTATTATAAGATTGATATGTAGCATGAAATTACACACATTCATTATTTGAATGAAGCTGAAATTTTTTTAAACTGCTTTTCAAATGGATATATGATTCTGCCTTCTCGTCATCATTTTTTTGTTATATTACATTTTGAAAATTTTGCGTTTTTTCGAGTTTGTTGTTGCATCGTTTATGTTTGAGAATTTTTTTGTCAAAATATTGCTATTATGTTTCGTTATGTACCTAAGTATTAAGACATTTTTATTTTCATATGTCTGTTTAGATATACATAAAAATATATTTTACTATTATCCCCATTATAGGGGATAAATAATATGTCTATTTTCATAGCACTATACATTTTTCTGTTAAAATTTTCGTACTTCTATATTGAAAAATAATACAGTTCTTCTGATATTCTTTTTAAGCATATAATACACTCTATATTCTTTTTTTATCTCGATGACCCAAAAAGTATTAATATTATTACAAAAGGAAAAAGAGTTTAGGCAGTATCTGAGAAAAAGAACCTTTACTTCATATAAACATTATCTGAATAATTCAGATAAAAGTTTTGTGCCCCTTTAAATCAATAGTACAATTATTCTTCGATATCAAGATTGCCGCCCCAAGTCGTATATGTGTGAGCCGCTTTAGGTGATAATAAAATGACGCACTGACGACGAATCTATTGCAGAGAATGACTCGCATACCTCTCCATAGATGGCTACGCGGTATCAAAACAGATATTTTCATTTAACTCAAAAACTACAATGGTGCTGTCAAAGATTTATACGGCACTTATTTGCACTAATGAGGCACTAAATATTTGACATAATTTCAGAATTAGTACTTCCAACTTTTCGCTAACTTCACACCTGTTCGAAAAGCATCAGGCAATTACTGTAAAACTAAAAATGATATCGCATCCGTTTTAAAAGTACTAATATGCACTAATTAAGCACTAATTATTGCAAAAAAAATTTTTACGAAACTCCAATATGTTGGTGCTGGGCGTGAAGTCGCACCAAAGGAAATAATCTGTGATATTATGAAAACCGTTCGTTTTTTTCCATTGGTTCCAAAAGCACTAATACTCACTAATTAAGCACTAAATATTAGTATAATAATTTCATGGTAATTTGAAAATGTTGGTGCTGAGCGTGAAGTCAGCACCAAGAACTTGAATTATCAATTTCTCAAAAACTACAATGGTGCTGTCAAAGAATTATACGGCACTAATAGGCACTAATTAAGCACTAAATATTTAACATAGTTTCAGATTTAGTGCTTTCAACTTTTCGCTAACTTCACGGAACCGAAATTTATGTACACGGTGAGCAAAATTGGTGATACCTGAACTACAACTTTTTTTCGCAGAGGGATTAAGGAAAATGATTGTGGCATTCATGTCGTCTTTTTTCGAGAAACTAATAATTCCATCAACTGCATTCCTCTATTCGATTCCAACTTTGCTCATTATCTCCGTTCCTGTTTGTGCTAGTATATTGAAATTAAAACATTATAGAGACACTTTTTTTATAGCAATAGAGTGGCGTTCTATGATTTTTTCCAACAGGTATATTTGGTGAGCTATAACATAAAGTTGTGTTTTTTCTTATGAAAAGGGTCGCTTAAAATGACGTAGAAGCAATCGCCATTTTTCTACTGTTTCAGAAATATATGATACGTCATACATCGCCCTCAGATTCTTTCAGATATTATGAAAAACATTTGTTTCTATGAGAATTTTAAATGATTGATTATTAACTAGGCTGAATCACAGAAACATATGTGTCTGCGCATGGTTTAATTATTATTTTGCGTTTGAATACTTGATTCAAACCTCCATGGTTTGATTTCGTTTTAAAAAAACTCTCCGTTATTACTTATTAGAAGTCATTATTTGCGACATTATGGAAATACATATTCGAAAATTACGAGAAATATGATATTTTGAATTATTCAATTTTGGCGCATGAGGATAAAAGGGCAGCAAGTGATGCATATTCCCATCTTTACCTCGAGCCCCGAACCGGGGTTCGGGGTATCAACCGAATGTTAGGTATTTCAGTTGGCAGATAGGTTAGCTGTCTTTGATTCTTTCAGAAAGCCACGTTCGAGTAAATATAAAAAAACCAAGCAAGATGATATAACATGATATATAATATGATATATAATATAATGAAACATTTTAACATATCATATTTCTCGTAATTTTCGAATATTTTTATAAGGCCGCCGCCAAAAATGAATTCTAATTCTAATAACTGACAGTTTTTTTGGATCGAGATCAAACCATAGAGGATTGAATCAAGTATTCAAACGCAAATGCAAAATAATAATTAAACCATGTGTAGACACTGTGATTCAGCCTACTTGATACTCAATCATTTAAAATTCATTTGCAAACTATATTTTTCATAATATCTGAACGAATCTGACAGTGATGTATGATGTATGATGTATGATAGATTTCGGAATCAGGAAAAAAATGGCTATTTTTTGTGGTCATTTTCAACGACTGTTTCCATAAGCAAGAACACAATCTTATGCTATAGCTCAGCAAATATACCTGGTAGAAAAATCACAGTACGCCCTTGGATTGCTATCAAAAAAGTGTTTGTATAATGTTTTCCTTTCAACATCCTAGTACAAACAGGAACGGAGATAATGAGCAAAGTTGACATCGCCCAAATTTCAATTTTGGCCTAAAACTCGAAAACAAAAGAAGATAAAGGAATTCCATTGATGACATTATTAGTTTCTCGAAAAAAGACGAAATGAATGACACATTCATTTTCCTCTATCACGTTGGGTGACAAAGTTGTAGTTCAGGTATCACCAATTTTGCCCACTCTGTACATCAATGACATCCAATCTTAGTAAAAGAATCAGAAAAAATAAAATTGATGTTATATGTACCAATAAGAAGAATTTAAGATCAATATTAATGGCAAGGATCGACTTATTCGCAGTTGAGTGGTGTATATATGGGTTATGTGATGAGTGCCCTGCATTTTACATATGTAGGTCAAACTGCTTTTCTCTCGGAGTCAGACTTCAGGATAATAAAAGATCTATTCTGCAGAATATATCAACAACTGGTTTTTCTAATCATTGTATTACTTTCAACCACATAATAGATTTCAATAATGTAAAAATTCTGAAACAATTGATGTGCACAAGAAGTAGATAGATAGATAGATAGATAGATAAATATCTTTATTTCAAAGTATGTACAACATAGAGTGAAATAGTGTCAGGAAAATATACATTTACAATTAACTACCCATTGATGAACTACTAAACCTAAAATCAAAATACTCTGACAATGAGTATGGTTCTATATCTATTAACATCTCCTTTACTTTTTTCTTGAAGGATCTTACATTATTTATAACTCTTAAACTAATTGGTAAATGATTATATATCCTTATACAATTATCAGATGGATGTTTTTCACTTAAGCTCAATCTATGCTTTGGATAATGTAAGTCCATAGTTCTTGTTCGATAATTATGAACTGTTGTGTGCTGTAACATTGTTTCCTTGTTCTTGAAAAAAAATATCATGCATTCAAATAAGTAAATACCATACAGAGTTAAAATTTGATGTTTCCTAAATGTTCCCCTACATTTTTCTAAAAACTTTAATCCAAATAATATTCTTATAATTCTTTTTTGTATAATAAAAATGTCATTCACTCTTGAACTAGTTCCCCAAAATAAAATGCCATATCTCAGAAGTGATTCAAAATTTGCCAAATAAACCACTTTAATACAATGCTCACTTAGATAGTTACGGAGAAACCTTATTCCATACCCTACTTTACTCAATTTCATTGACAAATATTCTATGTGAGATGTCCACTTCAAAAATTTATCTTTATAGATTCCCAAAAATTTGGTTGAATCTTCTAGTTTAATGTTATTTCCATCCAAGTTGATGGACTCTTCATTAGTTACCGATTTACTTGTACTGAATAATACTGCAGCTGTTTTTTCTTTGTTTAAAATGAGTTTATTATTATTGAACCACAATTTAATTTTGCTGAAGCAGTCATGTGCATTATCTAGTAGATGTTGTAGGTCACTAGCATGTATAATAATATTTAGATCATCCGCAAAACCAGTTATGAAATCTGAAATCGTTGAATACAGATCATTAATGAAGATTAAAAAGAGAATGGGCCCCAAAATACTACCCTGTGGCACACCAAATTTCGACTCCAATATTTCAGACTTTGTTTCTTTTCCATTATTAACTATACTAACTCTTTGCAGACGTTCAGTTAGATATGAGCGAAACCATTTCCCTGCTGTATTTTTTATACCTAAATTATCTAATTTTGTTAATAGGAGTTCCCGAACTAAACAATCATAAGCACTTGACTGATCCAAAAACAACCCTAGGGCTAATTCATGTTCCTCAAGTAAACGAAGAATTTCTTTTGTGAATTGGTATGTTGCAGACTGTGTAGACCTTCCTTTAATATAGCCATGCTGAGAATAACTTAGGATGTTACATTCTTCAATAAATTTTAACAGTCTTGTACACATTGCTTGTTCAAAAATTTTGGAAAAGCACGACAACAAACTAATTGGTCTATAATTTTCCATACATGTTACTTCTCCTTTTTTATAAATTGGCCTAATAAGTGACATTTTCAATTGTTTTGGAAAAATTCCATACTGAAAGGAATTATTCAGTATATAAGAGAGAATATGTTTGACTCCATTTACACAATGTTTGATTACACTGGGGGGTACACCATCTTCTCCACTTGTGAATTTATTTTTGAGTTTATTTATTATTTCTTCTATTTCTTCTGGCGTTGTTGGTTCTAATTCAAATGATTTATTGTTTGACGGAATATTGTGAAAAGATGGTGCATCCACCAAGTCACCGAGCCATTTAGGTATTTTTTCTACAAGAAAATTGTTGTATTCATTTGCCCTTTCTCTTGACTTTTCCATGAAAATTCGTTCACTCGTATTTCTGTTCGTAGAATCTCCCCTTATCTCGTTACAAATCGCCCACATAGTTTTGTTTTTATTCTTCGATTGTTCAATCCTATCATTGTAATGATCTTTCCTAGTTTTCATCAACAATATTTGGTATTTTAATCTTTCTTTATTATATTCCTCCCTGAAATCATTCTTTTTTAATTTAAGTGTTAGAAGCATATCTAGTCTTTTTTTACAGTTTATCACTTCCTGAGTATTATAATAATTTTTTGGCCTATTGTGACTTTTGAAACATTTCAATGGAAAACATTCCTCAAAAATAAGCAAAAATGTTTGCATAAACACTGCCTATCAACATCGCCCTCATCAAAATCAAGCACTCTTTTCCAATCTTGATCACTTAAAGTAATTTTGAAGCTATTCAAGGAGTTTTCATCAAATTGTCTTTTATATATTGGTTCCTTCAGATTTGATGTAGGCATTTCAATTGAAATTTTTTGCCCAGTGCGATCGGAAAAATTTGTAGAAAGAATTTCAGCTTGCACAACATGCATATTACTAAATATATTGTCTAAACAAGTTTTTGTACAATGAGTTATTCAAGTAGGTTCGATAATAGAAGGTTCCAATTGAAATGACCTCATTAGTGTCAAAAAATCAATTCTATGCTCACTGTTATGCAAAAGGTCAATGTTAAAATTACCGGCAACTATAATCTGTTCATTTTCCCCAAAAAGCATGTTTAAAGATTTCTCCATTTGCTGGAGAAAAATGTTCACGTCACTATTTGCACCGCCCGGCCTGTACATTGATAGTACTAGTACACTTCTCGTACCCACAAAAACTTCAGCAGTAATAAGAGGGTTGAATCTATCAGAAAAATAATAAATAATAAGAATCTAGACAAAATGAAAATAGTTTCCAGAAGAAGAAATACGAAGAAAAAATGTTTCGGAAATGAACACACACATGAATGAACGAACTCATGATCGAAGAAAATGAGGGCCAACAAACGAAATATTTTTTTATTGATCTAATGTTGCTTCAGTTCATCCATTGGACATCTATGGTCTAATGTATATTGTCGTATCGATACGATTTAATTAATAGATCGATAGCTGACAACTCATTTTGTTAAATGACGGATTTCAGTATCAGACTCAGACTGCTACATAGTATAATGAGAGTTCAAAAAAAATTGTATGGACTACAGAATTTAGATGGTTGATATTGGTTGATGGTGTCGCTAACAGTCAATCACATTTAATTCAGCGTAGTTGTTGTTTTGGAGAAAAAGTAGTAGATTCTCGCAAAATCCGAAACTCTATATGTATAGGCCCAGTTGTTCAATTCGGGATTAAAGTTTATCCTAGATTAATTTTGACATTCCAAGTCAGTTCTGTCAAGTTAATTTAGGATTATCTTAAAACTCGGCCTAATCCTCAACTGAACAAGCGGGCCTTATAGTAGTAGCAACGTAGCATTAATTAAGTCGATATATTATTAGAATGATACTAATTTCTTATAGTGGAGAATAGTGGTTTTTATCCTCGGTATTCACGAAATTCCGGAAATCTTGTATCCCCCGACCTGCTAGTTCCGTATAGGTACTTCTATGACAATAGCATAATAACTCAAATTTCAACATTTTCACAGAAATTTTTGAATTTAAGCGAGAGAAACATTAAAAAAATCGAGATCAAGTAACCGCCTAAACTACGAGCTTGCCGAAGTTGAAACTGGTACCAATCGATTTCTTATAAAAAATTGGATGTATAAAAAAATTACCAACAAAATCGATCACTGTCCGTAATGTAAGGTCTAGTCGAATTGTTATTTCAGAAGTTAAGCTTCAGAGGAATAGGTGAAAAAAATTGCCATCCTCTACCACATTCTGAGAACATAATAAATTCGAAGAAATACCTTGCTCGAAATGAAAATATACAATCAGAAGAAAAATTAACGAATTATTAATTATAATGTATTATCCCATGATTTCACTGCTGCGGACTCGTATGTTACCCTCCGGGGGTACCAGGCTGTGTGTAACCCAGGGTCCTAGTGTGCTAGGGCTTCAAAAAATTTATGCGCAGGGCTGAGTGGGGTACACAGATGTTGAGCCCCATTTTCGTTCGAAAAAAAAATCGTGTGTTTGGAGCACCTATTTGTCGGGGACGCGAGGTAGAGTATGGGGCGCTGCCGAGCGCCTAGTGAGCATAGAAAAATTTCAATGATCACTGGGTATTCGAACACGAACCCGTTTCCAGAATATGAATGAAGAAATTACGGCCCAGCGACGTTGAATATTTCCACGTGAAATATCGGATTTAAAGGTCTCAAAACTCTTATTGATATTTCAACAACAAAAAAGCAACAAAATCGCAGTTTTGAGTGCCTAGTGCTAAAACTGAACCTCCAAGGCGTGGGAAGATTGAAAAGTATTCCTCTACCTCCTGATTGTATAATTTGGAAAAGTATCTGAGTTTATTTTACATTTTTCACTCTTTGAATAGGTGGAAAATCAATAAACCGTCTTATCTATATAACATCTGGAATTCTTAAGATGTTGAATTCAATCTTCTTATCTGATCACACCTGATACAACGTTATCTCATCACATTGATGAGTCATCCGATGGCGAATAACACGATGTCCACTTCTGAGTACAGGGGTGCATCGAAAAATGTAGAAACAAGTAAAAAATTTTCACAAGTCTTAAAAAATTCTCAGTTCCCTAAAAAAGACCAAGCAATCATCCTGAATCATATAAATGAGTTGAATAAAGTGGATTACGCAAGAGCTGTTGCAAATATAGTGGATGCAAAAAATATTATAGCCATATCTAAGATATCTAATAACAGAATATGTGTTTATCTAAGCAGCAAAGAATTAGTTGATAAAATAACAGCAAACGATACTCTTGAAATCCAAGGCAATGACGTAGGAGTAAGAAGATTGGTCACCCCAGCAAAACGTATAATACTCTCCAATGTTAATCTGTGCATTCCACATGATGTTCTTGAAACGGAAATACAGAGAATTGGATATAAACTCGCCTCACCTATGAACTTCTTGAGAGCAGGCATACCAGGGGAGGAATTTTCACACATCTTAAGTTTTCGCCGCCAATTATATGTATTCCCTAATGATGCTATCGAACTTCCTGATTTCATAGATATAAACCACGATGATATATCGCAACGTATTTTTCTAAGTTTTGACGCAGTAACATGTTTTAACTGCAAACAGCCTGGCCATATAGCTAAAAACTGCCCCATTTCAAGCCAACCAAATACAGATACAGTTGACGATGACCTCCTCACGACATCAAATCAACAGACGAGGGAAGAAACAATGGACTTGACAGAAACGTTCCATACACCATACCACACTAACGAAGACCCTGCTGAACTAAACCTAGATATGACACAAGAAGAGCAGCCCTCTCACCACTCCAAAAGTTACAAGAGACCCCCATCCACACCAATTACACCCAGTACACCGGACCAGAACATCCATCAAGTAGATTTTACTAAACCAAACAAGCATAAGAGAAACAAAGTATGTAGCGAAAAAGCAACCTTCGAAGATCAAATGGAACCTATCCAGAAACTCTTAGATGACAGCAGCTCACAGTTTATTTTAAATTTCAATCAAATCTGCAGCTTCCTGCGAAACTCCTTTGGATCCAGTGACCCAGTGAGTATAGCTCAAGAGTTTACGAATGATATACCAGCACTACTTGAAATGTTAGCGTCATTATACCCTCATTGTACACATAGAAGTCTCAAAAATCGAATAACAAGGATACAACGGAAAATCAGAACACAGCTAAATATCCCCCAACTGACACAGCCTACAAGCTCGGACAGTGACAGCAACTTATCAGATCTCAACACCACTCTATAAAAACAATTCATCCTTCAGTGGAACCTTAATGGGTTTAAAACCCAATATGAAGAACTACAACTTATTGTTGAAAATGTCTCTCCAGATGTGATTTGCTTACAAGAGACCAACTTTAAAAACGATTATCACTTCACTCTTAAAGGATATCAGTGCTTTTACAAAAATAGAGTATCAACTCGTGCTAGCGGTGGGGTGGCCGTATATGTCAAGGAGTCTTTCACATCAGCAGATATCCCCCTCACGACTAGACTTGAGGCTGTTCACGTTGAAATACAATATTACGAGAGGAAACTCAGAATTATGAACCTATATATACCAAACAGCCAAGCATTTTCGTCAGCAGATCTACAAAATCTGATAACAAACAAAAAACCTCATATAATACTTGGCGACTTCAACGCCCATAATATTATATGGGGCTCCACTACAACAGACAAAAGAGGTAATCAGCTGGAGTCTTTCATAGATAACAATAACTTCATTCTTTTGAACACTGGAATAGGTACAAGGTTCAATCCTATCACTGCCGAATTCTCTGCAATTGACATTACAATGTGCGAACCAACGATAGAACACATTCTGAGTTGGGAACCCTTCGATGACTTACACGGTAGTGATCATATCCCTCTAAAAATTGGAATCCAGAAAAATATTCCTGACGCACCACCACAGAGCTTTAATAAGTGGAATCTGAGTTCTGCGGACTGGACCAGGTATGCTTACTACATTGAGGCTCACATAACTTCAGTTGATCCCAAGGCAAACATCAAAGATGTCATCACTCAATTCACTATGCTCCTAAATCAAGCAGCAAACGAGTCGATTCCGAAGCTATCTTGGTCAGGTAACAGAAAACGCAGAGTTCCCTGGTGGAACGAAAGATGTAAATCAGCAACTAAGGATAGCAAGCATGCTTTTAACAAACTGAAGAGATATTTTACAGTAGAGAACCTTATAGAATATAAAAAATTACGAGCTAAAGCTCGCCATATAATTAAAGAAAGCAAAAAAAACTCCTGGAAAAACTATGTTTCCTCTATCACTACTAATACCAAATCATCGGAGGTATGGAGGAAAGTCAAACAATTAAGGAGCAACGCTGTATCCAATGACATTCCCTATATAATATCTGACGATAAAGTCATATCCAACAAAGAAGAAATTACGGAAAAATTTGCAGACATCTATGAAAGTAACTCTAGCGACTCCAACTACAGGGAGGCATTTCTAGAACATAAACAAAAAGAGGAACACCAACCATATAATTGTGAAGATGATGTGGATAATCAATTGAACTCGCAAATCACATATGAGGAACTAGAAGACACATTAGGACAAACCCCTGATTCCAGCCCCGGACATGATAATTTACCTTATGCTTTCCTTAGAAATTTACCGAAAATAGGAAAATCATTATTACTTGATATATATAATAAAATCTTTCAAGAAAAGGTGTTTCCAGAAACTTGGAGAGAAGCTACAATCATCCCAATTCTAAAACCGAATAAGAATAAAAATGATCCTAAATCATTCAGACCGATTTCACTAACCTGTACTATGTGCAAAATACTGGAAAGAATCATCAATAAACGTCTACAGTGGTATTTAGAAAAACACGATTTGTTATCACCATTTCAAAACGGATTCAGAAAACAAAGATCAACATTAGATAATATCGTTTATTTAGAATCTGAGATACATGAAGCATTCGCGAACAAACATCTTTTAGTTGCCGTCTTCATGGATCTACACAAAGCATTTGAAATGGTTTGGAAGCACAAAATAGTGAAGACTCTACGCGAATGGAAAATAAAAGGAAATACTCTGAGCTTCATCGAAAATTTTCTGAAAGACCGTATATTCAGAGTCTGCTTGGGTGGCTGTATATCAACCCCAAGGGTACAAGCGAATGGAGTCCCCCAAGGAAGCGTACTCAGCACGACACTTTTTTTAATAGCAGTCAACGACATAATGACCTTCTTCAAGTTACCTGTAAAAGCGCTGATATTTGCAGACGATCTGGCATTCTTCTCAAAAGGACCTGATATAAATCTGCTTATTAAATTTCTGCAAGAATCTTTGGACTCTCTACTTTCTTGGACTGACACAAGTGGATTCCAGTTTTCACCAGAAAAAACTCAATGCATTGTATTCACTCGAAAAAAAATACCCTATCCAATTCTCACCTTGGGAGAGAAAGAACTTCAATTTACCGACAATATTAAATACCTTGGAGTCCATTTTGATAGCAAATTGAACTGGAGGAATCACTTTGAAAGTATCAAGAAAAGTTGTAACAAGGACCTAAACTTACTGAAAATCCTGGGAAAACAACATTGGGGAGCAGACCTTAATTGTCTTTTAAGAATATATAGATGCTTAATACGTACTAAAATCGAATACGGAATATTGGCCCACTCTACAGCAAGAAAAAGTTACTTCAAATCTCTTGAGATTATACAGAGCAAAGCTTTGCGGATCGTCGTAGGTGCATTCCCTACAACCCCCACCTTCCCTCTTTGGGCCCTACTAGGTGAAATGCCTCTTAACTACAGGATACAAATAGCCTCCATCGTGTATGCAGGGAAAATACTATCCATCCCAAAACACTGCAATAATTCTATCATAAAGTCAACTCGTTTTACATCGTTATATGCTGCAAACCCGAACATAATTCCACCATTTCACGAAAGACTCAAAAAAATTGTGACGAATTTATATTATGAAATCCCTGACATAATGAAGTCAGTTTCTTATACAACACCTTGGACGATAAGAAACCCCAAAGTTGAACTGGAACTTTCTGAATACAAAAAGAATGAAATACACTTTTCTATAATACAGAAAACATTCGCAGGATACTTAGACAAATACAAGGAAAACATCTTTTTGTATACTGATGCTTCCAAAAATGGTGCCAATAACAATATTGGCCTATCAGTGGTTACCCCAACTATAGTGAAGATGTTCTGTATTGGAGAAACTTCAATATTCACTGGTGAACTGATGGCTATAAATCAAGCTCTCCTCTTTATTTTGAAAGAAGAAACCCCTGCTAGGTACTACTGTCTCTGTACTGATTCTCTATCAGCGATACGCTCCCTTCAGAAAATATATACAGACAATGCTCTGGTAAATGAAATAAATCACCAACGTCAACAACTAGAGAATCTAAGTATAAATATCACTTTCATTTACACTCCATCGCATACCGGAATTGATGGAAATACACAAGCAGACGCAGCAGCAAAATGGTCATCAAGGAATGTAGATAGAATGCTTAGCGCCCAAACCAAGGAAGATCTAAAAATTACCGCAACATGTAGTGTTGAAGGCTTGTGGAGCTCAGAATGGCAGCAAAAAAGTACGTTCCTGAAACAGATTAAACCTAATCCACTCAAAATGATGACTCTTCCCAATAACCGCCTTGACCAAGTCAAAATATCACGATTACGACTAGGCTATACCAGGCTCACACACGCTTATAAGCTTAACAGAGAGAATGCTCCAGTATGCACCGAATGTAATCAAATTATTACCGTCGACCATATTCTGATAGACTGCCCCAATTATGAACTCCAACGAGAACAAGCTGGTATGATGAACTCCCTACAACAGGCACTAGGACCAGAAGCTGACAAACTGGAAGCTACAATCAAATTTCTTCAATATACAAATTTGATCGATTCAATCTAGATCTTTTATTCTATCTAATAGTTCTCTTTTGTTGAATACTCTATTATATATATATTTTACATATATGTAAATGAAATGTAACTGTTCCGTAGTGCTAATGATCTGAGAAATCGAAGCACAATAAACTTTAATTAAAAAAAAAAAACAAAAAAGCGGTTCTATTGTTATTCTAAAGGGGCCAGTAACACCAGCAATATCGGATCTCGCTCAAAATCTTTTTAGTAGAGTAGGGGTACGGGTATTTTATACGGTCGGTTCCAATCAATTTTTATCAACCCTGCGAGCGTGATTACAGCCTACCCTAAAATCTATAATCTAGAATGCGTGTTGAGTTACTTATTTTGAAGATAAGATATCATGACTTTTTCAAAAATTCTCTACGCTGAGCCAGTACATCCGAAAAATCAAAAAAAAAAAACCGAACAATAGTAACCGTAGCAAGAGTTGCAATAAGACATGAAATAAATGAAAAATTTCCACTAAGTATCCCTAATAGCACAAAGTAGTCCTATGGACATCCATAGGACGTTCTCTTCGGACATTACTGACATCCATGGGACGTCCATTTCTGGTACAATGGACATTCTATGGACATCCGAGGGACGTACAAATGTCACAACTTTGAACGGAATTCGGACGTCCATCGCGAACGTCCAATGGATATCCCGTTGGGACCATCATTAGCTATCTCAACGGTACAAAAATTTACCACGACGTTGGCTTTCCTCCTATCTATTAGAATTTCAATGTCCTAGAACCCAATGTCTTACACTCAGACGCAGATGGTATTTTCTGTGTTCTCTTTTCCATCCATACTTACTAGAAAGTTTTTACACTTGGCCCGGATTCGAACCCGCGAGTATGTGGGGACATTGCATTACTGAGTCTTCGCTGCAACCGTCCTATACGATATACCTACTTGTAGGAACATATTCATTATATTGTTAACTGATTTATGGAATAGTAGTCGATTAATACAGAAATACCATATAATAAAAACTAAAGTCTTAAAACTCAAACATTGATTATTTTATAATAGTAATTACTCAAGTATTTAGTCTTCGTTCATCATAACGTTATACATAATATAATATTCATAAGATATTCATATACTACAAAGCGGAAAAATGGAGTTTAGTGAAAAATAATATTAAATTTTGGTGTTCATTGATATACATGTATGTATTATTTGGTCCATATTACGTCCATTACGAACTCCTAGTGAATATCCGGTATGGACATTCAAAAGATGTCCCTACCGGATATCCAATAGGTGTCCGTCATGGACGTTATACGGACCATGTGATATATACATGTTATTTGGTATATATTACGTCCATTACGGACTTCTAGTGAATTTCCGGTATGGACATTCAAAAGATGTCCCCACCGGATATCCACTAGGTGTCCGTGATGGACGTTATACGGACCATGTAACATATTCATGTTATTTGGTCCATATTACGTCCCTTGCGAACTCCTAGTGAATATCCAGTATGGACATTCAAAAGATGTCCCTACCGGATATCCAATAGGTGTCCTTCATGGACGTTATACGGACCATGTGATATATACATGTTATTTGGTCCATATTACGTCCATTACGGACTCCTAGTGAATATCCGGTATGGACATTCAAAAGATGTCCCTACCGGATATCCACTAGGTGTCCGTGATGGACGTTATACGGACCATGTAACATATATATGTTATTTGGTCCATATACCTTCCATTACGGACTCCTAGTATATATCCGGTGAGGACATTCAAAAGATGTCCCTACCGGATATCCAATAGGTGTCCGTCATGGACGTTATACGGACCATGTAATATATACATGATATTTGGTCCATATTACGTCCATTACGGACTCCTAGTGAATATCCAGTGAGGACATTCAAAAGATGTCCCTACCGGATATTCACTAGGTATCCGTGATGGATGTTATACGGACCATGTAATATATACATATGTATAAGTTATATGGTCCGTACTATGTTCATCACAGACACCTATGGATATCCAGTAAGGACATATTTTTGGCATTGCCTGTATTAAGTCGGTCAGGGACTATTTTGGAACTATTTGATTCGGACATATGTCATATAGTCCGTATTATGTCCATCACGGGCATCCAATGGATATCCGATACGGACATTGTACATAAATCGGACTAACAATGGATATATATCGTGGACGTCCTAAAACTGTCCGGAAACGGATCAAATACAAATCAAGTCCATGGACGTTCCGACGTTAAATGGACATGAATTGTATGTCCCATGGACGTTGTGTGCTATTAGGGATAAAAGTTTTTCAATATGTTGTCCATAATTTTGTACAGAAATATAACCTAAAATTTTCAAATTCATGCCTAATGTTCTGAAAAACTTCAACTTGAATTTCTCAACATGCGTTGTCCAGTTTACTTTCAATTCTTCTACATCGCATCTACTTTGAAAGAGTAGAGGAAAAACAGTCAGAAGGTGTCAAGCGTCAGCGTCAGCGTAGTGGCAATTCTATTGGCCGTTCTCTAACAATCCATTTCTCTTGGAAATACCATTGCCTCACTCAAGGGCGGATATAGTTTCTTTTCCTGAGGGGATGATAATAACAATTGCAACATAATCAATCAGGTATTCACCTCAGGTCAACTTTGAGATAAAGTTCACCTTACCGCAGATCGTATGGATTTCGATACTCTCCCCGTAAATCCCCTACCCCTTGACCTCACTGGATGAAAGTAATGAGGTGAAGCTGAATCTTGTTGAAAGTGATCGAGATATATATACTTCTATATCTCGTCATCTCTATATCACCATTTCATTTCTTGTTAGCAAGGGGAAGGCGGTCGATGGATGCAGGAATTTGACAGTATGCCAATTGTCATTCATTATTGTTGTTTGTTTGTTACTAACAAGGAGCAACGTATTAAGGTTTCATCAATTCAGCAAGTCGTTTCCCAGCAAACACAATTGCATAACATCAACGTGTCATACATATTGCAACCCCAGCAAACCAACATGTTACATGCAGAAGGGTGCTACATAACGTAAACAGAACATTTGAAATACAACTGTGGATTTATAAATAAATATTTATACATAACGTGCTTACTTCACATGATACATATGAAACATAATATAATGTTCTTGTATCATATACATTAATTTGTAATGTTTTTCATGAAAAGTATATGGTATATCTATTTCGTATTATCTGTGATATGTATCATTGTGAATGAGCATGTTATGTATATTTATTTATAAATGCACAATTTTCTTTCGAATGATCTGTTAATGTTATGTAGCAATCAGAGCATTAAATCCATATTATTCCGATATGAGAGTATATGCATATCATATACCACAGCCCTTGTTAAGAGGGCTGTGCATATACTTATATTAATTTTTCAGCAGTCGCCCCGACAATGGAACTAACGGTATGATTTATTGAATCGTACAAACATCAGTACCGAAATTAGCTGTTTTCGAAATTGTTTTATTCAGTTTCTTACTACTAGCGGATAGAATCCGCCAAAATAGGCGAATTATATGTGAACTTTGATAACTCGACTTTCATAAACTCAAATATTGACGTTCGGGGGAAATAAATTGTGTGAGTAACATCCACTCAGTACATAATATATTTTGTACAGTTTTGTGACTCAGTGTTTTTCAGAACCCGCAAAAAAATTAAAAACTGTCAACTCGTCATCGCCTTCCAAAGGCTGTATCTTGGAAGGGAGGTCGATTTCGAAAAAAAATTATATAGGAACTACCCCTTCTTATTTTCATCGAGGAATCATCTCCCTAAGTCCTTCGCATTTGTTTACAGACACCCTGTATATCAAATCGCGGCACATTTGTAATATCTTGAAAATATTCCACCCTACCCCAAAAGCCCAAACTCATATTAATTAAATGCGAAGGAGTATCCTTGATAAAACTAATTCCGTAATATAAGTGGAACTTCCATATCATCTCTAAATTATGAGTTTTTTCAAAGAATACAGTCGATAATTGTCGTAATATTTCGGTTTGACAACGGACAATAACTTTCGTCATCTGATAAACTACGATTCGTTATAAGATCATTTGAATATTCACCCCCTTCCCCCACCTTTCGCGAATCCAACAAACAATTGATATAAGTTTTTCCGACCAAAAAAATAAAAATAGCCTTTTACTATATGGTATGAATGATGTAAGTATCAATTATTAGAGCACTTTGGATTTATTTTTGAGAAAGTTTGAATTCAATCCATATAAAGGAAATCGAAGAATATTTTGATATTTCAGATGTACCGAAACTGTAGCACTAACAAACTAACAAAATGTACCCAAAGTGTAGGATATTTAAAGATGCTACACTTTGGGGACTTTGTACCCAAAGTGTACGATAAGTTGACCAAGAATATGACTTACACTTTGGGGACGTCCCCGAACTGTAGGCTCTGGGTCCAAAGTGTAGGATCCTCGGATTTTTTCGTCCCCGAAATGTAGGATTGACATATATATATATATATATATATATATATATATATATATATATATATATATATATATATATATATATATATATATATATATATATATATATAAAAAATTAATATAAGTATATGCACAGCCCTCTTAACAAGGGCTGTGGTATATGATATGCATATACTCTCATATCGGAATAATATGGATTTAATGCTCTGATTGCTACATAACATTAACAGATCATTCGAAAGAAAATTGTGCATTTATAAATAAATATACATAACATGCTCATTCACAATGATACATATCACAGATAATACGAAATAGATATACCATATACTTTTCATGAAAAACATTACAAATTAATGTATATGATACAAGAACATTATATTATGTTTCATATGTATCATGTGAAGTAAGCACGTTATGTATAAATATTTATTTATAAATCCACAGTTGTATTTCAAATGTTCTGTTTACGTTATGTAGCACCCTTCTGCATGTAACATGTTGGTTTGCTGGGGTTGCAATATGTATGACACGTTGATGTTATGCAATTGTGTTTGCTGGGAAACGACTTGCTGAATTGATGAAACCTTAATACGTTGCTCCTTGTTAGTAACAAACAAACAACAATAATGAATGACAATTGGCATACTGTCAAATTCCTGCATCCATCGACCGCCTTCCCCTTGCTAACAAGAAATGAAATGGTGATATAGAGATGACGAGATATAGAAGTATATATATCTCGATCACTTTCAACAAGATTCAGCTTCACCTCATTACTTTCATCCAGTGAGGTCAAGGGGTAGGGGATTTACGGGGAGAGTATCGAAATCCATACGATCTGCGGTAAGGTGAACTTTATCTCAAAGTTGACCTGAGGTGAATACCTGATTGATTATGTTGCAATTGTTATTATCATCCCCTCAGGAAAAGAAACTATATCCGCCCTTGAGTGAGGCAATGGTATTTCCAAGAGAAATGGATTGTTAGAGAACGGCCAATAGAATTGCCACTACGCTGACGCTGACGCTTGACACCTTCTGACTGTTTTTCCTCTACTCTTTCAAAGTAGATGCGATGTAGAAGAATTGAAAGTAAACTGGACAACGCATGTTGAGAAATTCAAGTTGAAGTTTTTCAGAACATTAGGCATGAATTTGAAAATTTTATATATATATATATATATATATATATATATATATATATATATATATATATATATATATATATATATTTATCCAGCATACTATGTTGCGTCCATACATTGTCTTTGGGCCATACACTATTGCGTCCTGAATAATACTGCGTCCGTATACCGGACGCAGCATTGTTTTTCAAAGTTTTCTCTGGTATTTCGAGGGATTCAACGACAGGGGTGGTCGCAAATCGTGAAGGACTTCGAGAGCTATCTTTGGCACAACTATAGATTTCATACATCTTTTGATAAAAGAGTTATTCCATGTTGAAAAACATATCTCCAGACGCAGTAAAGTGCGTCTCATGAAACCTAAAGTATATTTTTAGTTCACGCAAATGCCGCTTCGAGGGCGCTTCAAATGATGAAAACTGATATACAGTCAATATACATCTTTCACACGACGCATAATGTTGCGTCCTAAATCTGGCAACTGTGTATACAAGTAAACCAAGTTGTATTTGCACAACTGAAATGATTTAGCTTCCTAGGCTCCAAGGTCATCCCGAAAGTATGTTAGGTGAAGAATTGGATTCTGTCTCTAGAGCAATAGCAGGTCCGATTGAAGTGCACTTATGGTGTTCTTTTAACTGATGTTGTCATTATTATTTTTTCGAATGAAAAAAAAATATAACTCACCTGAATTTTATTCCACTTCAATTAAAAATCAAACGATAACACTTTCTAGAGAATTATCGGATTTATAAATTGACATGAAAGGTATCGCTTTATCCGCTTATGCTTATGTCATCTCATTTCACTTGTGAATTAAAATTTTTTTATTCCACTGGATGAATAAATGTCAACTTCCTTTGTTGCTAGAGGCAAGTGTATGTGCCTCTTCATTTCCTTTAGTTCCCGAGGGACCAGAAACCTAGCTACCTAGTCATACTGTCATACAGAGCAGTTTTTGTTGATCGGTCGTCCTGTAGGCCATCTGGCATTTGTGAATTGGTGTATTCTCCAGATTCTATGTTCTTATGTTGTTATCTACTACTTTCTTCATCGTCTTTAATAGAAACGATGTTGAATTAATTGTTCTTGAAGATTGTGGGTCCCCATTTCGGTGTGAAGGGAACTTTTGTCCTTCTCCATTTTCTGTATATGACACATTCTAAGCAGCTTCTGGTTATCTTCAGAAGATGAAGACGAATCTCTTCTACGATTTTTCTTTACACTTCTGGTGATCTATATAGATTGAAGGTGTTCATTGCCAACTCCAAACATCGTCTTTTAAATATCCCAATCTTCCTTACGAGGATTCTTGATCCATATTGCTGTATCGATTCTATGGGTTTACTACCTGTGAAGGTTGTTTTGGGAAAACTGAAAGATCGTTCCTGTTCTCCTTCGGTGAATTATCCGTCTGGCTTATTGAGCGATATTGTGGGGTTGATTACTCCTTTTGCCATGACCTTTTGTATTCTGAGTGCTGTGGGATTAGAAGTGACATTACCACAAAAATTAAAAAGTTCTACAAATTATGTAAACTCTTGTATATATGTAATGTATTTGTAATATATTAATTAAAAAGGACTGTATGTCAAAGTGTATATCACAGAGATGCGAGATCTGATTCAAATTAGAACAACTCATATTGTACACAGATGACTGAAACAATATATTTGTTCTGGGCGTAGTGAGCGTGAACAAGCGTACGGGTCTAGAACTTGGGCGTCCTACATGATATCCTAGTCTAGCGAGTAGATGTGCCATTCAAGGGACCATGAAAGAACCTCAAACAAACAACTCCCCTCCTGACATCAAGCTTAACTGCACCGAATTTATTCAACAAAACAGCATGATCTTACTCGAAAAAACTTCTCTGAACAGCCTCCATTAGTTCGAGAGCTGGCAACGAAATTCGGCAAAGTTTTATACTGACGCATAATCTAATATGATTTAGTATTGAGGGTGTACATAAGTCAGCACCCACTCTCAAGGTCAGGTAGTGGAACACCTAGCGGCGACGCGCTTTAATGTAGGTATATGAAATTACAACACTCTACAAGGATTTTGTAGTGATTGAAAATTGTCACTAGTTCATAGAACAGAAAACTTGAAAAAGTGGTCAGATCTCATTTTAGTGAAACGCGGTGTGTCAGTACACCACATAAGTTGCTGCCTTGACGATGTTGTTTCAAAAAAATTGTATTGGCTGAAACTGCATTTACTGCTCAAATATCATATATAATATTATTTGTGAATAAAATATTCAGACCACATATCAATAGAAGAGAGGCAGTCAGTAGTCACCCCAAAGTACGGATATTGTAATTTTATATAAATCAAATAGCGTCGCCGTCAGATGTTTCACTACCTGACCTTTTAGCGTGGGTGCTGATTTATATACACCATCAAAACTAACTCATATTCAATTATGATCCATTACAAATCTTTTGCCGATTTTCGTCGCCAGCTCTCGGAATATATGTCACCGGACGCTACAGTGTTCTACTACACTAGATAGTAATTTAGCATCCTTTACGTAAATCCCATTTTCGCAACATCGATCGAGATCTCTTGGAAAATGGCTGACCCTGTGGCTCGCGCCTTGTTGCGAAAATGGGATTTACGTAAAGGATGCTAAATTACTATCGAGTGTAGTAGAAAACTGTAGAGTCCGGTTCATGGGCTGTTCAATTCAAAGGAACTCTCCCCTATGGCAATCGTATGTTGGGTTTCAAGCAATGCATCCAATTTCCGGTTTGCTCGTCACAAATGTATTGAACAGCAAAACCATGGTATCCGGATCAGAAAATATCTGCTATTACGCACGATGAATTCATACATTCTTGGCCTCGTACCAAGTGAATGATTAACATGAGGAACAAATGTAAAACTTTGATCAAAACAACGCCAAGATCTTTTATCTCCGTTTTTTTGCTCAGGACGCTGCTATCAGGACTATAACTATACAATAAATAGTTCTTTTTCCTGGTGTACGTGGCGACATTGCACTCAAAAATGCTCAATGGTAGTTGATTTCTGCCACACCAAATCAAGAATGATGCATCCTCACTTGTTCAAACTTCCGGGAGTGGATAACTGGAGTGGAAGGCCTCTAAAATTCCCTGATCGACTTTTCGTTCCAGATCGTAATGCGAGAGGTTTGGCCAATTAGTTTCGAACTGTTGTAAGTTTTGCTTCAGATGGATCTTAATGGTGGATCAGTTCCTCTTCTGTTATTTTATATTCGATTATCCTATGGTCAGAGATTGATGGTTTGGTCACCATTTCCCAAGCTTAAACACTTCTTCTGGAAGCTGCGTTGACCATTGTCACGTCCAGAACCCCTTTTCTTGCCCTAGTGACAGAACCAGGTGTTGTCCCTACGTTCTTGAGATAGTTCTTCATTCTGCCAGAGTTCTGCAAGCCAGAATAATCTCCAATTCAGTAACGTTATTAGTTCTCAGATCTAAAAATTGGCATATGCCAAGTTGTTGAAAAAGCCTAATTGCAATATATGCGAGCTTTATCATTCTCAAAAACTGCTTTGGTCTTTGGAGGTACAAATGAGAGCTTTGGTTATTTGTCTATGCCATAAACTTCTCCCAGATGGAAGTGAGGAATTCGCATTGTGTCTCTCTATATACGCGGACAAGATGTGCATAAGAGTTTTCGTCGATCACGGCTAGCCCTGCAAGATGTTGAGGTGACCACTTGCATTATATTCTTCTTATACTACCTGATATTCTAGTATCTATAGTATCACTCCATCTTGATGAACAAATCCTCCCGTTTCCGACTCAGCCGACTCCAGAAAAGCAGAAGATGATTTTTACAGCAAGTCATGGTCTTTCAATCTCTTGAAATATATAAAGTATATGTTTACTCATATGATATTCGAATGAAAACTTCAGTTTTGCTTGCCTAATCTGGCTTTCTAATATCTTTTGTTCTGCTGGCGTGATAGATTTTCCTTCTAGCTTAAGATCCATTCATATGTCGGATATTAGCTTCTCCAAAGCACTCCAGCTCTTTGACTTTGATTTTATGATGAGCTACTATTTCCTTGAGTGGGTCTTGACCTCTCAATAATCTCATTCCATTTCCAACTTTTGTGTATAATGTTGGTATTGCAAACTTTGAAACCCCTGTCTTCCTGCATTCGAGGAAAGTATATCCTTTGTATCGAAGAGTTACAGTTACAGTTTGTTCGGCGCATCTGTCGAATCCCCCAGACCTCTGCTACCACGACCAAAGCGGTCTATTGTGGCACACAAACAAGCTCAAAGAGCTAAACTTCTACCTCCAGTGCCATCTTCCAAAGGGACGAAGTGATAACAGAGGAGAAGTAGTTCATTGGTTCCCCTAGAACCAGCCTGAGCGAACCTTGTCTGCCGCTGGGCAGTCACTGAGGATATGCTCAATGGTTTCGTCCTCCTATAAGCAAAGAGAGTCCTTGTATATCGAAGAGCTAGGATGCAGGCTACGATTCATATTCAAACTCTTCTATCGAACTCGAGAATTTTATTCGCCGTCCATTTAACTACCCTGAGAGAGTAGTTGACTATCCAGACTGCCAAATTGTTCGTAGGATAAACGTAGGATAAACTATGTAACAACTGTGCAGTTAATGCATTCCTAATTTAAGTTATCTCCAGAGCACCACTCTCTCATTTTCATTTGTTATTAAAAAAAACGAAAATGAAATATATAACGTTTTTGAAATTATTACATAATCACTAAAGCTCTTCTTGACAAAAAGACACTTAAAGAGTGTTTGAAACATTCTGAAATACGATTCCCCAAGTGAGCAGTCTACAAACTAAGGATGATAGCCATCATAAATATAGAGGCGTTTTGAAAGATGAAAGTTGTAATAACTGGAGCCAATGTTATAATACGATCACGTCATCGAGTTCGAATAATCCTACTGTACCAGATTCTAAAACATATGTGGCAACTACGCTGGACGCAACAACATGCTAATGGTGAAAGATTGAATAAAATTCGGACGCAGCATTGTGCTACATATGAAAACAAAATATACGCCGGACGCACTAATGGTAGGACCATGAAAGGACGCAATAATGTGCGTATATCAACTTCTTTATTAATGAAGATATTTGAGATCTGAAACGACCAAACTACGTAATTTTTTGCGTAGATTAATATACTTCGATCAGATTCCACCTAGGTAGCGTATTTCTGGGAGACGCAATAAGGTTGCTTTTTGAAAGGACGCAATAAAGTATGCCAGATGTAAATATATATATATATATATATATATATATATATATATATATATATATATATATAATATAATACGCAGGGGGGCGTGTGCCTTCGGGGAGTGACGACCCCGCGTACCCGAGTTATCCAGACCACTAGGTTAGCAGCCTGTGGGACTGTTTTTTTTCAATCGCTCCTGTAACAAGAAGCCAAAATCAGGGCGGTGGGAGACTTCAGGCTGGTCTCCTTCGGAACCGTCCAGAGGTTCAGTCTGGTGGAGGATCCTATGGGGCAAGCGGCATAGACCTTCGAGATGGTACCGTAAGGCCGATATCTGAGGAAGGGGAATTGAGTTTGGATGTGGTATCACAGCGTCCCACTTTGAACCCTCGACAGGATAGGCGAACGCGTTGGACAGAAGAGGACAATATTTTACTTATGCGCGTTCACTATATAGCTAAGGACATGGAAATAAGAACGAGGAGAAGATACCGCCAACTTCTAACCGAATTTTGGAATGACGTTTCACCTGGCAGACAGTCATATGCAAATCTCTTGTGCAATAGAGTAAGATGGATATTGGACGGTCAAAAATTTACTAGCGAGGAACTTTATAGGATAGAGAGAAGTTTTATACCAACGGGCGCAACTGAGTGGGTTGAGGACTCTGACCTTACGATGGATGAGGGCACCAAACGTCGTGTAAGCCTTTGGCGACCTGAGAATCCGGTAGATCTCGAGAACAACGAAAGATTCAAAAGAAACCTCATATTGTATGGAGGTGTCGCCCCGGATAAGAGACCTAATATACCGAGACTGAAAGGATCCTCAGAGCTGCTTAAAGAAGTGCGGTCAATAGATCGGGTGATAGTGGGTCACATAGGCAGCAGCAGACCATCCCTTCATGATCTGATGGACTACGTATATGCTGGAGCAGTTACGGTGTGTGAACGTCAAGGTCATAAAATAACTTATGGGAAAGCTGTGAGAACACCTCAGAGACCACCGTGGACAAGACGACTGGAGGAAAAAATAACTAAATTGAGGAAAAAGATTGGAGTTTTACACAGCTACCTTGGTGAGGCAGCCCCGTCAAAAAAACTCAGAAAATCAATGAGAAAGACCGCATCTGAATATCATATAAAGGTCAATAGCAAGGGTTTGAAAGATCAACTAAAGAGCCTAATGGATAAACTCAAACAAAAGATTAAGGCCTTGGGAAGCAGACTGAGAAGGTACAATGAAAGAGTATTAAGATTCAAGAACAACCAACTCTTTTACAGAAATCAAAAGCAATTCTTCCGCAATCTTGAAGCTAGACCAAATGCAGATACTGAGCCACCGAAACCTGAAGAAATGCAGGGTTATTGGAGTAACATCTGGGCTGAGAATGCGCCTCATAATAGGGGGTTTGTGATAGATAGCATTAAAACCAACACGCCCGAGTACAGTATGCAGCCCATAAGCATATCCGAACAAGATATCAGCTGTGTAATGAAGAAGCTGAACAACTGGTCGGCCCCAGGAGTCGACAAAATCCACAATTACTGGTGGAAAAATTTTTCTGGTCTAAGGCCTGCCTTAACTTCAGCTCTTCAGGAGGCTATAAATAATCCAACCAGTATTCCTGACTTCTTCACCCTGGGTGTGACTTACATGCTACCTAAAGAGAAGGATACACGAGACCCAAAAAAGTACAGGCCGATCACTTGCTTACCTACCATCTACAAAATATTAACAGCCATCATAACTCGTCACCTATGGAAACACATAAATGCAAACAACATCCTAGCAATGGAACAAAATGGCTGTCGTAGGAATGCAATGGGATGTAAGGAGCTCTTGATCGTAGATAGCATCATAACCAAGCAAGCCAAAAAGAAACAGAGGAATATATCCATAGCATGGATTGATTACAAAAAGGCCTTTGACTCCGTGCCGCATTCTTGGCTGCTTGAGGTCCTCAAACTATATGGTGTCTCCGAACAGGTAGTTAACTTGCTTGAACAGCTTATGCAAACGTGGCGCACTAGGCTACTTGTCAAAACACCAAACGGGGAATACGAAACAGCTGAGATAAACATCAAAAGAGGAATATTTCAGGGTGATACCTTAAGTCCGCTATGGTTCTGCCTGGCGTTGAACCCCCTAAGTCAGCTCCTAAACAACCACTCATATGGATACGTTGTTGATAGAGACCACAACATCCGAATCAACCATAGATTATACATGGACGACTTGAAGCTTTATGCCCGTAATGCGGAAGAGCTTGAGAAACTGCTCAGTATCGTTAGATCCTTCAGCGGAGCGATACGCATGGAAATGGGAATAGAGAAATGCGCTGTTATCCACGTCAAACGCGGAAAAATCACCGAAGAGGGAGCCAGAGCACTGAACAGTGAAGATCAATAACCTTACCTGGGCCCACATGAATCATACAAGTATCTGGGCGTACAACAGGCGCTCGAAATAAAATCCAAAGAGGTTAGGAACACCCTGAAAGAAAAACTCCTGCAGAGACTGCGACTTGTACTGCGGGCCAAACTCAACTCCAGATCGCTGTTCGCTGCAATCAACTCGTGGGTTCTGCCTAGCGTTGTGTACTCGTTTGGTGTGGTTGGATGGTCCAAAACCGAAATTGAAGACCTGAATACGAAGATAAGAACAACTTTGACGAAGTTTGGAGTTCATCATCCACATGCCTCAGTTAGTAGGTTATATCTCCCGCGCAAAGATGGAGGTAGGGGTATGCAGCACCTTGCAATTGTCCACGACAGAATTTTGAAGAACCTCCGAGAATATTTCACCTCCAATAACTCGGATTTCATCAGGACAATCTGCAGGGCTGATGAAAATATAACCCCATTGCAACTATCATCGGGGTCTGCGTCACTGCTGGGAATCACTGAGGAGAAGCTGCGCAATGAATGGCACTCCAAGGCATTGCATGGTAGATACCCAAACAATCTGAAAAACGAAGCGGTCAGTGAGAGGGATTCGCTTACTTACCTTACATCTGGGTACCTGTTTCCCGAAACTGAAGGTCGAATTATCGCAGTGCAGGACCAGGCTGTTGCGACAAGAGCATTTTTCAAAAGAATAGCAGGACAGAACCTGGCAACAGATCAGTGCCGAAAATGTAATCAGGCAACCGAGCACATTCAACACATAACCTCCTCATGCCCCATACTGGCGCCCAGAGATTACTTAGAACGTCATAATGCCGTATGTAAATTATACCATCAGGCTATAGGTATGAGAGTGGGACTGATCACAATCGTGAAAGCAAACCACATTTACCTACCGAATGATGTGCTCGAGAACAAAAGGTATAAACTGTACTGGGACACTGTGATGACGACTGACAGACCAGTGAAGCATAATAGGCCTGATATAGTGCTACTCGACTTAGAGGAGGGCAGTGTGAAGATCATAGACATAACTATACCTGCAGACGAGAACATCGAAAAATCCTACGCTGAGAAGGTGTCAAAGTACCACGACCTTGCATTTGAGATGAAGCAAATCTACAGACTCAAATCAACATGTATCATCCCTATCATTATCTCGGTGAATGGACTGATAGAGTCTGGTATGAAATAGTAATCTAATTTTTGGGTATTATATTCACGACATCAGGAAATCCATTGAAATGTTTTTCCCGAATGAATCAACAAAGATATACGTTTTACTTTCGGCTTCTATACTTCATTCACTTTCATTTTAGCACTGGATTGGCCATCGAAATTGGATACCTTTCACTCTGTATGGTACGAGAATATTGGGTTAAGACGCTTGTCAAAACATTCTTGAGTTTTAAATCAGTGCTTCGTAGTCCGTTCTACGTGAGACTCTCAGTAATTACGTATTTCATCACAATGTCAAATCACTTCGGAAAATATTAAGTCGAAAATATGTAACGAACATAATTGACGTTTATACAAACTGATTGAAGACATACCAAATCTATTTATTTATATGGAAAATACAAGTGATCAGTAGCTTGAGGAGAATTACTGTTGTTTATCTTCTTTGGCTGGAGGTTGAAGACGTTACATCAGTTGTAGAATTCAAAAAAATCAACCCGAAGATGAAATGCATTCGATGAAGTGTTAGCATTGAGTTGAATAATCAAAGGTGGTAGGGAATGGGTATCTCTTGAAGAAATGAACGGATAATTACAAGAATATTGAATTCTTCAACAAAAATCATCTTGGGTGAATAGTAGTCAAAATAATTAAAAGATATTTGAAGCAAGAGGGGCTTCACCTCACAAAACAACTGGCTCGTATTCATGTCTGTTTATTTTCAATACATTGATATAATGTGATAATTATACAGGGTGTGGCGTAATGAATGGATAATATGGATCCTGCGGGTAGAGGACTCTATGGCGGTTCAGATAAATATATTTTACGTTTGGTAAAAGTGCCTTGGTTTTCGAGATATTATTATATAAATGATAATAATATCTGGATATTGACATTTTCCATCATAGCGGATCAAAAGAAACTCCTCGATTTAATGGCATTTCTTAATTGCTCGACGTGTCTTTTGCGATTTTTCAGTACACAGGTTGTTTCACAAGTAAACGGACAAACGAAAACCGTGAATAGAGGGCATTGAGCTGAGTTCAAAAACACCTCATATGTGTGTCTTGTGCATTCCGTTTCCGATATACAGAGGAGTTTATTCAAATTTCCCGAATTTTCGTTCAGCTATAACTCCAAATAATTCAGTTGTATTCGGCTAAAAACTCATAATCCGCTTAAGCTTGTAAGTTTCAATAAAACAGAACATTAAAAGTTGACGAACACAGGACCGGACTCATTCAGGCCATATTCAAACTTAAACTCATGCAAAACACTGTGTAGTTTTTTTCGTCATAATTTTGAATTTTTCAGGTATCTGCATAGATTATCTCAAAATCAATGAAATTTTGGTATGCTTTATCAGTGGATAATTTTTAATGAATAATTATTTGGTGGTGAAATGCCTCTAGAAAAAACAGCGCTGCATATTGACTTCTACTTCACAATAATTAATGGTATGAATATGATCGCCAATCAGATGTGGAAATCTTAAAATGGAATTCGAAATGTTCAACTGAATTTTTTCGTTTTTGATATTTTAGCATATCTGGTTATTCAGATAAATCATTCACAGTGATAATAAGCTTTATTATTGATAATGAACAAAAATAGCAATACAAAACTACGCTATCATGAAAATAATAATTATAACTTGATATCTTCCGAATGAATCGCTTTTTATGGACAACGTGGACCTGAAGTAATTTTTCGAATTGATTTTCACCTCATTTGGTCTTTTAGTGAAAGTAATGATTGGCACTTCGAATAAGTATGATAAATGCACTTTCGAATTCTTCACTTATTCCGTTATATTCATTTTTGGATCTATGGAAATCTATGGATTGGTCTGGTCTTATTACAATTTGTTATTGAAACATTGATGATATTCATGCACCAGAAAAAGTATTTATCAGTATTTCAGGTCATTTCATTTGAACGGTAGCACCCCAACATTGGACTGCTAGATCTCCAGATCTGACACCCCGCGATTTCTTTCTTTGTTTTCATTCACACAACTAGTTGTCCATAGAAAAATAGATTAATTCTGAAGATCAAGTTTTAATATTTAGTTTCAAGATAGCGTAGTTCTTCCATCCATATTTGTGCATTATCAATTTTGAAACATTTCATCATTGTGAATGACTATTTTGAAGACCGAATATGGTATAATTGTTGAACACATTCATTTCATTTCTTTGAAAAAAATCAATTAAGAATTTCTATTTTTCATGAAGTCCTCTATTCCTTAGAGGCGTCTGACCAAAACAATTTTTTCCAGAACATGATCAACAGGTGTGGCAACCCAAAAATCAATTCATTTTGAGACAATAATAATGCAGATAGCAAAAAAGTTTAAATTATTATTAAAAAACTACATACACGGTGTTTTTATGAGTTTGAAGTTAAGTAAAGCCTCACTGAGCCTGGTCCTGATTTTTGTCGAATTTAAATGCTCTGTTTCAATGAAATTAACAACTCAAGGCTAAATATAAATTTTCAGTCGACTTGATAGAGAATTTCAGGTGTTATAGCCGAACGGAAATTCGAGAAATTTCAAAAAACACTGAAGAAACCTATATATAGGGTGCCCCAAAACTATCGAAACAAACGTCACACCACGATAGAGTAGATCAAATACTATCGAATATGACACAAACATTAGTTGAGCGAAAATGAACGGTTTCTGAGGAAACCTATTGTTGCCGATTTTCGAACTATTTTTTCAATTACAAGGCAAATTTGTGATTAAGGATAGCGTTTTTCTCCCATATTATCACCCCTGTTTAATCTGAGTATTGAAAATCATGTAGAAAAAACAATTGTTTCAATTAACATCAACTTAGGTCGAGACTTAGGTTATGGTTATCGATTAACTACTTAAGATAATTAGGGGAGATAAAACAATAATCTTAGTTCAATATAATTTAAAATCGATATCCTTCTTCACAAACTGGCCCTGTTATTAAGAAGAATAGTTCGAAAATCGGAAACTTTAGGTATTTTAATAAAATTCTGATTATTTTGGAAACGGTACGTTTTCGTTGAACTAATGTTGGTGTCATTCGATAATATTTGGTTTACTCTATCGTGGTGTGACGTTTGCTTCACTAGTTTTGGGACACCCTGTATATGGGGTGATTTTGAACTCAGCGCAATGCCCTCTATTCACGGTTTTCATTTGTCTGTTTACTCGTGAAACACCCTGTATACTCCTTGTACTCTGAAAATTTTGAAACAAATGCCCTCACCCTCATATGAAAATTCAAATTCTTCTTGTTGTGAGAAACGTTCATCCAGAGACTCTGGTTCATCCCCCCGACCCTGGTTACATTGCCCGTTGAAAATGAAATCGGCATCTGTTTACTGCAAAACACGTGTTAATGTTGATCCGAAGGGTTCAAACTCTTCTACCTGATTCGAGCTTTTCAGGAGAGAATTGCTCAAGATGAGTTCGAGTAACATTTCGTTTTGCGTGTTATATTGGATAAAATTGAATTTATGCCATGGATGATTCGAGAATTATTGATGTCCAGAATGCTCCAGAATGATGAAAATTTTCAGATTTCATTAAAACTCTTGCGAAAACTGTCTCGTATATTGTCAAGTTTAGATTTTAATTCATTCAGAACTTTGAAGTTCGACAAATAATGATGTAAATAATTCAATATTATATTTGCCCCAAGACTCGAAACTTTTCGAGAAACGATTTATTTAATGATTTGATGACGAATAAATCAAAAAATTATGTGTGTTGATATTATATTTTCATTCATTGAAGAATATTTAGAATAATGAAGTTCAACATATGATACGAACAAGATACTTATTCAATTAACCTTATGATCCGAAACATTTCAGAATTGATTTCGTGTTTAGATAATCCGCTGCAGATCGTTTTTCACAATACGACTGTCAATTTAGGACCAATTATAGAACGATTTAATTAATAGATCAATAGCTTTCGAAAATGTTGGTCAGTCTATGAACTGACAACTCATTTTGACCAATGACGGATTTCAGTATCCGACTGCTATATAGTATGATGAGAGTTCAAAAAAATTTGTATGGACTACAGAATTTAGATGGTTGATATTCCGCGTCGCTAACAGTCAATCACATTTCCTTCAGCGTAGTTGTTGTTCTGAAGAAAAAGTAGTAGATTCTCGCAAAATCCGAAACTCTACATGTATAGCAGTTGTTCAGTTCGGGATTAAAGTTTATCCTAGATTGATATTGACATTTCAGTTCAGTTCTGTCAGATTATCTAGGATCATCTTAAATCTCGGCCTCATCCTGAACTCAACAACCGGGCCTTATAGTAATAGCAACGTAGCATTCATTAAGTCGGTATATTATTGGAATAATACTAATTTTTCATAGCGGAGAAAAGTGGTTTTCAGCCTCGGTAGGTATTCACGAAATTCATTTTATTATGTTTTTTTAAGGTGAATCGGCCCGAAATCTTGGATCCCCGACCTGCTCAGGATATACGCTGTCGGATCGTTTATTCCACTTCCTTCATGGAACCTCTTGACCAAACCTACGTGTCTGCCGTTGTACTTTGTTTTTTCGATATGGAGGGGTTGTTCTGCCAGATGTCCCATTCTGGCCTCCTGTGTACATCTTTGGTTATTTGTCATAATTTCAATCGTGGCGGATAACTTTGTTTGGTGGTATATTTATTCCACCAATTTATTGTTGTGTTAAATTAATTGATCGTCTGGAATTTTCTAAACTTAATTTATTTAATTTAAGTCAAATATAAGACGTTTCGGGTTCGGTCCCTTTTTCAATCTTTATTTTAACAATTTCCAAATCTTCTGCTCGTAGTGCATGTGTCTTCATTCTTCATTTTGTAGTTGTGCCTTTTCGTATTTGAATCTATGTTGTTCTTAATGATATCTGACTGTAGATTTTCAAAAGTGGACAAAATTCTTCTTGATTTCATATTGATTAGTTTGACATTGGTTTCGGTGAAGTCCAGCATCTTTCTCAGGATGTACGCTGTTGGATCGTTTATTCCGCTTCCTTCGTGAAAACTCTTAACAAGACCTATGTGTCTGTCAGAACAACCCCTCCATATCGAAGAAACAAAGTACAACGACAGACATATAGGAAATATAAGGTTTTACCTTCTCATATCACACGATACGTTAACTGTATTTCTAGTCTGGTTCTGTCCAACAGTCCCTTTGTCAACCATTGTTACAACGCACTGACTCAGTTTCAGTTTCGAGTGCTTAATATTGAGATATGTTCTTATCATTGGAAATTAAGACAGATTAAACATAATATTGACGTAATAAGGTCAAAACTTAGAAATGAAATACCAGAAGATTTGTTCTTCTCTTTCCGACCAGACAGAATAGATTTTATAGTTTCAAATTTCACCAGAAATAAACAAATTGTCGAGTTTAATAACTTAATGGATATGCGAGTACCTTGTTGTCTTCAAACTACTACAGACAAATGGATTGTGAACTTTTCTGATCTCTTCATACCCAATCATGTGCAGTATTTTCTCAGCATAGATCATAAATTCAATCTTCCTTACACCAAAACAATACCTGTGATGGACGTGATCGTTGACTGCGAGAGGGTTATCAGTAAACACGACTTTGAGAATAAAGATTTGATTTGGGGAAGAGTTGTTAACACTATCATGAATTTTTTGAATTCATACCACTATACTAAATCTTTCAGTCCCTCAGACGTTTCTCTCGAACAATAAAGATCACATAGTTGTCTTGAGGGCTGACAAAGGAACCTTCCTGTGATTATGAGCAGAGATGAATATTTGGGAAAATGAACGGAACTTCTCAATGATGCACATCCTATCAAACGTTGGAATCTGATCCCACAGTTCGCATCCAGAGCAAGAATAATAGATTCGTCAATATCCTGCTGAACAAAGACCTAATATCGGAAGACCTGTAATAACGGCATTTTCCCTAAGATGTATTTTCTTCCTAAGATACACAAGAGTGGCGTACCGTTTAGGCCAGTTTTGAGCTTTGTAGGTTCCCCTATTCATGAGTTGTCAAAATTTGTCGCCGATCTATTGAAGCCAATATTCGTCAAAGATGAACATTATGTCCGGAACTCCTTTGATTATTTCAATTCGATAAATGGAACCAAACTACCAATTGACTATATATTGGTATCACTTGATGTCGTTTCTCTCTATACCAACACACCTACAGATTTAGCACTGCAGATCATTGAAGAAAGTTGGAATGTAGTTTCCGACCCCTCACCCGATTTTGATTTCAATACTTTCAAGTTGGTTTACAACTTTTTGATGGCCAGCATCTGTTTCTGTTTCAGCGGACAATTTTATCATCAGATTTTTGGTTTCGGAATGGGAAATTGTGTTTCACAAATTTGCTGTGACATGGTAATGGTGAAACTTCAGAATTTTTGTCTTTCCCGATTGCCTTTCTGGGTGCCCATTTTTAAACTACTACATTGATTAAATTTTCTTTGCTATACCTGTTACAACTGAACCACTCGTTTTGGACACATTCTAATCTTTTCACACTAAATTACAATTCACTTTAGAGTTGGAATCAAATAACGCTCTGAATTTTCTTGACATGAGAGTTGAGTGTGTGGACGAAAATGTTTTATATGTCGATTGGTACCATAAAACTACTTTCTCTGGTAGATATATAGGTTTTCACTCCCATCATGCCATGATACATAAAGTAAACATCATACGAAATCTGAATTTCAGAGCTTTAAACCTGTCTGATTGCAGATTTCACGAAAAAAACCTTAAAAAAATCAGGTCTATTTTATTGGGCAACAGCTATCCGGCGTCTCTCCTTGACAAAATTTTGAGGGAGCCCTCCAAACTCCCCCCACCCCAGGACATTACGTCTAAGGAACCTCCGAATGCAGTTTCAAGTTACCACATACTCATTTACATCAAAGGTCTCTCAGAAAGACTTTCAAAAATTATTAAAAAGGAGGACGTTAGGTTGTCCTTCAACACCGCAGGTAGACACTTTTTCAGTATTATTCAAAACCCGACACCAACCTTTCTGAACTCCAACGTCGTTTACAGGATCGATTGTTTGAACTGTTCTCAAGTTTATATAGGATATCTGAAGTCCAGAGTCCAAGAACATATTAGATCTGTTCGTTTGCCGATATCCAACCCCAAAACAGCTTTAGCCGAGCATTGTGTGAACGCGGGACATATCTTTAATTTTGAAGACGTCCACATACTAAATAGGGAGTCATTCCTGAGTAATCGATTGATTTATGAAATGCTGCAGATAAGTGTCCATGACTCAGTGAACTCTAGATCTGATATTCAACAACTCAGTAGATTTCATTACTCCCTATTGAAAATGAACCAACTAACAAAAAGTGGAAGATGAAATGGAGATCAACTTTTATTTTCTAAATCCCCTCTCAAGATGGAAAAATATTTTTCCGAAACGTCGGCGAACTGACAGAGTATCATTCTCCTGCTTAATTTCGATCCTTACACCACCAACCTATTTAGGAATAACGTTTGACAAAGGACTTACTTGGAAAAGTCATATCAAATAAGCAATCGACAAAACGAAAGCAGCAATGAATAGACTCTACCCTCTGGTAGAAAGAAAAAGCCACATGTCGAAAGAAACAAAATTGAAGATAATCAAAGCCGTTGCTAGGCCTCAACTGACTTTTGGATCAGTTGCCTGGGGATTTGCGGCAAAGAGCCACATCAAAAGAATTCAGGCCACTGAAAACAAGCTGCTACGATTTGCAATAGATGCATCTTGGTTAGTCAGGAATAGAAAGATTTATAGGGACCTGAAATGGGAAACCATAGCGGAATTCATGAACAGAAAAGCAGAGAAATTATTCGAAACAGCGAAAAACCATTCCAATCAAGAACTCAGGAAACTAGTGGACTACGACCCAGAGGAAGACAAAAAGGGAATGCGAATTTACCGAAGGAGACCAAGAGATCAATTGAAAAGAGATTGAAATAAGAACAGAAATAAGTCAATTGAGTTCCGATTGGACTTATTTTTGCGATATAAAATTGAATATTTTTCTTCAACCCCTTGGCCGCAACCCCATCCAACTTATCATTAAAACTTCAATTAACAAAAAATATATCAATATTCAATCTCAGAAAAACAAAAATTATGTTGGGATTTAAATTTATGGGTTAAAAAAATAGATAGTAATTTTATTCCAGGATATTTCCCTGTATATCCTGGATCTGGCCGAACCACACCTTAAGGGCACAGGCCGTCACTGTAAATGAACGAGCACCTGGCGGCCTGATCAACTATAGGGTTGATGTCATTCGATTCATATTTCCTCCTTTAAACAAATTCTAGAAGCAGAAAATGGTACTTCGTCATTTTAAAAAGTTATCATATTATTTCTCATAAACTGCCCCCTCTTACTCCCTGAAGGCCTGACAAACTATAGGATTGATATCATTCGGTTCATTTTTCCTTCTTTAAACAAATTCTAGAAACAGGAGGCGGTACTCTTCATTCAAAAAATTTATCGAATTATTTCTCATAAACTACCAACGTCCACATCTCTGATGACCTGTCAAAGAAAAAGAGAAGGGTTGTTTCATATAGTATGATTTTGCTATGAAAATTGCACGAATCAAACAATATTTTCCGCATAATTCTCATCTCATCGTGGCTTATCGCGCCCTCCACGGGCTTTTCGGATGTGATAAGACTGGTCTGTTTGTGATGGATCAGGCGGGCCGCCGTGGTCATCGTCTCAAGCTGTACCGCGGAAATTTCAAGTGTACCGTTCGTGAGCATTTTTTCTCCAATCGTGTATTCCGAGCTTGGAACGCACTGCCTAGTGAAGTGGTATGCGCCCCGTCAGTGAACGCTTTCAAAAACCGTCTTAATCGGCACTTGACTGTATCGTAATTCTTCAATATGCAGACGACTGTTCACTCATCGCTAGCAGCTCAGAGGATCTACAGATAATGATGGACACCTATAAACATATATACGAAGCTTTAGGCCTCAGACTCAATATTGACAAGACCAAAATCCTGGTAAGTCCGCCAGAAAGCCTTCAAACAGAAATCAGCCTGGACAATGAAACTCTAGAACAGGTCGAGCAGTTCAAATACTTGGGAAGCTTCATAAATACTAGGGCTAACCTTGACACGGAAATACACAACCGTATCAATTCGGCATCACGGGCATTCTGGAAGCTGAAGGACAGAGTGTTCCAAAATCACGACCTCAATCTGAAGACCAAGACAGCTGTTTACAGAGCAGTGGTCCTCCCAACGCTTCTTTACGGAAGCGAAAGCTGGACTCCCTACAGGCGACATATTAAACAGCTTGAACAGACGCAGCAACGTCATCTAAGACAGATAATGCACATCAGATGGTTTCACAAAGTTTCGAATGCAGAAGTCTTGCAGCGCGCGAGTTGTACAACAATTGAGACTCAAGTAACGAGGGCCCGACTCAGATGGAGCGGCCACATTCTGAGGATGCAAGACACAAGACTCCCCAAAATAGCTCTATACGGCGAACTCACTGAGGGAGCCCGGAAACCAGGAGGCCAGTATAAGCGGTTTAAGGATACACTACATCAATCCCTAAAATCAGTTAATGCTAATCATAACTGGGAACAACTAGCGTTAGACAGGTCACAGTGGAGGTCTTTGGTCCACAGTTATAGTGGAGAATCGAGAAGGATACAGCGGCGGCCAGATCTGGTTGGAGACTATCCATGCCCTGAGTGTGGAAGGATCTGCAGGTCACGGTTGGGTCTCTTTAGTCACAGGAGGGCACACAGTCGCAACTAGCACTAAGAAGTTACAAGTCTGTTCGAATTTTTTTTCTTCTTCTTTTGTAGATTTATTCCCGGTAACGGGATACAGCAATGAATGAATGAATTCTCATTCTCTTTTTTCTTGCATTCTCTTTTTGGTTGTATCGTTATAATTCTTTTTGAACTCTTGTACGTCTTGCGCTGTCAGTGTGTTTTTTTTTATCTGTATGTATCTGAGAGTTATAGGCTCCTGCCTCTTCTCTTATCAATATTAAATAATAATAATAATAATAACTCCCTTACGGTACCGAGAATTTATCGAACCAATTTTTTTTCGTGCAGTGTTTGTGTGAATGTGGACAACTTCACGCCGGTTTGTTCTTAAAAACTTTCTCATTCGTTCATCTTAAAATAAAATTCTTCAATTTTACCACTTCGTTGGGTCTCCCAATAAAAGGAAATTCTTATTTATCCTCTTCAGTCACAATCTTTCGGACTGTGGAAACATTCAGCTAAAATATAAGTCGTTTAGATCCAGATTAAACATTCTATATATTCACCAACATTGTATATATTCAATACCGTCTGATATTTGTAGCTTTTAGGAGATCAGGGCTACTATTTGAATGAGAGGCCCTCAATTCTAAATAGCACTTTCTTCAACCCTGTTTGTCTCTTTTTTCAATCAATTTTTTAATCGATTAAGTAGAAATTAAAGGAAACGCAGTAAAATTTATTATATTTTAATTCTTAGGCGATCGATTTCGGATTATCATTATTTCGTCATCAGGCCAGCATACACAATAAAAATATATGATATTTTGCTAACATTAAATTCAATATTTTCTTTTCAAGGATTTTTCATTCCTCAGGTTAAGAGTATGCAACTTTTGAGACTTACTGTCGAATAAAAGTTTAAATGAAAATAGTTTTTTAATATTAATTGATATTATCGTTCCGCCGTCATGTCGCGAGTACGAGGTATAACTTGCTCTCAATGTTCTCTCAAGATTGATAGGTATGACGGTCCTATCGATTGCAAGATTTGTACAAGTAGTTTTCATATCAAGTGTGTGAATATATCTGTGGAAAATTTCAATAAAATGCGTGAGGATGGACCCATAACCAATTGGATCTGTGATCGGTGTGAAACTTCTTCGGGATCCGCGGCTCTTCGAGGTGATTCATCCGAAATGGGTACTCCAATAAATGCCTTTATTAAAGGAGCAATTCAGGAGGCTCTTCACCCGCTGTATTCTGAAATAGCGAGTTTGAAAAGCATAATAATCTCGCAGAATGCTCAAATGAACGCACTTATCGAGGAAATTCAATCTTTAAAAAAGATCAATAACAATACTACATCTGTGATAACAGCCGACCGGAATTCCCTTGATGATAAGAGTATGAAACACACGGAACCAAATTCAGGGGGCGTCGAACTGTCTGTTGATGTTTCTTGATGTTTCTACGGAGTCGTCTCGACTTGATGAAGGGGCTCCTCGAATTGTGAATAAAAATGTAGGATCCCAGGATAAGGTCGGTGTTTCAGAATGGACAACTGTTAAATCTAAAAGAAAGAAGTCGATTCAAAACCGAAACGAAATACCTTCTGATGTTCATAAACTAAGAAAACGCAGTAGTCTCATAATTGGATCATCTAAGACTACTACTCTTATCAGTGCACCCAAAAAATATCTATCCCATATTCATGTCTCTCGTCTTGATCCATCAACTACAGTCGATGATATAAATAAATTTCTTAATAAGTCTATTCCGAACTTCATATGCGAACAATTAAACGAAACAACCTGACATTTATTCTTCTTTCAAGTTGAGTTTTCCCTCAGAATATATATCCCAATTGAATGATCCCACTTTCTGGCCCGAAGGTGTTACAGTGAACAAATTTTTTTTAAGTCGGCGCCGAGCAGAACCTACAAGTTTGTGAATTCTAACAATTCTTTCGACATTCAAACATCTACAAGACTGAAAATAATCCAGTTAAATACTCAAAGTATTTCTAACATGTTCACTACTTTGGAGATGTTTCTTGGCTCTATGAAACCTGACTTCGTCAGCGTGGCCGAACATTGGTGCTCACCGGAGCAGATTCCTCACATGTCCATCCCAGGATACAAGATTGGTGCCTATTACTCTAGGGGCTCTCGAATACATGGAGGATGTGCAATTTATGTGCTTTCCGAACTTCAAGTTGAGCAATTGAACATTGATAAGTTTTCAGTTGAAATGCACTGTGAAATGTGCTGGGTTAAGTATAATCTCGGTATGTCATCATTCTGCGTTATCAGTGTTTATCGTCCCCCAACTGGCAATATTCATTTATTTTTGAATATCCTACAGTATATTGTTGCCACCCTGTATACAAGGGCCCCATTGTTAACATATTCTTGCTCAAGTCAGCATTTTCCAAAACAATATATAAGCAGCAGCATGACGCTCTCAGTTCAGTTCAGATCGTACCGTTGAGATTGATTCTTCATTCATATCGCATAGTTCAAATTAATTCTCGTATCTATTGATCTATTTCTGTATCTTGTGCCTTCCAAATAAATTAATTAAAAATAACAGTGCATTATCCTTCGTAAGGTGACAATCTATCAATCTATAATAGTGTTCATAACTAAAGGTTTTACGGAGCTTTACCTCAATAAAGCTGCCCTGGTGACAGCGACCCTGCTTTCTGTTAGTTTTTTTTTTAAAACTAACTTCGTTCCGAAAGGAACACAACACAAAAATTGGTGACAGAGCGGTGGGATACCTAAAAGAGAGCCAGCAGAATACCTCAAGGAAAGCCAACAGGACATCTGAAGAAGAGTCTACAAGGACCAGCAGGATATCTACTGGGTTGCAGTCGCCGTGTTTCTTCAGTTTAGTGCAGTGCAGTGATTGTGCAGTGTCACTCGAGAAGAAGATCACATCTTGACCGCCTCTCTATGAGCACAGCTCTTAATAGGAAAGGACCCCAAGCTATAAGCCAAAGCTGCTTCCCTCTTCTGTAACTGGTTCTCAAGATTCACCGGACTAGCGGAGTCTACGCAGAAGAATCCACCTGTGTAACTGGATCCTCAGATTCACCTGACTACTGGAGTCTACGCACGGGTTCAAATTCCTAATTCCCTCGAGAAAAACGTAAGTCAATTTTCTGTTTATCAACCATCATTTATATAATCGTTCTCAAGTGAAATCAATTTCCTTAAATCCTTCATCATGTCAAATCCTGAAATTGAGAATATTCCTCAAAATGACGATCTCTCCGACGACGAAAGTTCTTCAAATAATCTCCCAATAACAGTTCTCTTTAAGTTTATCAAACCCTTCGATGGAAATCGATCTGAACTCAATACCTTCATTCAAAACACAAATTCTGCTTTTTCACTTGCTTCGCCTGATCAAATCGATAGTTTATTGCTCTATGTTGTATCACAACTCTCAGCTAGTGTCGTTAATGAATTAGAATTATCGGACATAACTCCTTGGACTCAATTAAAAATTCGTTTGAAACAATTTTATGGCCAAACGAAACATTTAGTTCAAACGCACGAAGAACTTGAAACCATTCGACAAGCGCCGTATGAAAACATAACTGATTTCTTCAAACGTCTGGAAGAAGTGAAAAACGAATGCATTCAAGCTGAAATCTTGAGTTGTTCTCATCCTGACGAACTTCCGGGATTGAAAAAATCAATTCAACAAACTGCTCTTCGACGGTTCATCATTCATTCCAAAGCAGAAATAAGTCAAATGCTTCGAGCTAGAAATATAGGTGATTTGAATGAAGTTTATTCTATTGCTCTTCAAGAGGAAAAAATTATAAATTATACCAAATCTAAATCTAATTCTATGAATCGTATTACCAATCAAAGAAATTATTCAATTCAATTTATTCATTCAGTTGTTGATAACAGTTGATAACACACCGCGATTCTTGACTCCCGAGTAAATACGTGAAAATCAGTGGAAATCAACCGATTAAAATTTTCAAAACCGGATTATAGGCCATTTGTGTAGCTCTGCTTTCTGGGGGCTATTTTGGATTTTGTTAATTATCTCTCAATAATGAGTAATCAGTGCGTTTCTTGTGTTAAACCTCTGACAAAGAAGAACCCGGGCCTTCCATGTGGTGCTTGCGAGCGATATTATCACGCGAATTCCGTATGCTGTGATGTAAATAAACAGCACTTATCAATCATCGGCACGTTACCTGGTGGACGATGGCTCTGCGGCGGCTGCCGCACACATTCGCCCCCGCCGGTTCGTAACACTCGATCGCGGGCGGGTATCGCAGCATCTCTCTCCCGGGACAGTGGCGGCGATGATGCAGAGGACGGAGGTGATCGTTCCTTTCCTTCCATGAACGCTGAATTGGAGTTGTTGCGGAGCGAAATTCGCGAGATGAGGAAGAGTGTGGACTTCTGTTCTGATAGAATTTCTGATTTTGAGGATTTGGTAAAGAATCTCAAGGGTTTGAATAAACTTGCTGAGGATTTGAGGTCGGAAAATAAGCATCTTAGGGAGCAGATATCCTCTCTGAATTTTAAAATGAATTCAATAGAACAGCATGCGAATTCTAACAGTGTTGAAATTCAGGATGTCCCTGAAAGTAAGGGTGAAAACTTGCTTCAGATAGTTGATCGTATTGGAGACTTTCTTGGTCATCCGTTTAAAAAGGAAAAGATTGATAGTATAGTACGAGTGCCCACGAGAGTACCCTTAAAACCAAAACATATTATTGTTAGGTTTGTATCAAAGCTGGATAGAGATGAGTTTCTGTCAAGAGCGAAAGACAAACGTCTCCAATCGAATAATAAACGTCTGAGTATCGATGGTGTTTCCAATGGATTCTTCATCAATGAGCATCTCACCCTTGCAAATAAAATTTTACATAAAAAAGCTCGTGATGCAGCTAAGGAACACAAATATAAATTCGTTTGGGTTCAGAATGGAAATATCCTTGTACGTAAGGATGACCAAAGCAAAATAATTCAAATATCGAGTGAAATCGATATCTCAAAAATAAATTAACATCCTGAGATTTATTTTCTTTTGTTTTTGTACTGTGAATGTTGATTTAAATCTTGATGGCACTTCACATTTTCTATCAAAATGTTAGAGGTTTAAAAACTAAACTCAATGAATTCAAGAGGAATGTGTCTTCCAATAATCATGACATTTTATTCATAACTGAATCCTGGCTTAATGGTTCAGTGTTTGATTCCGAACTCATCGATTCCGAACTATACTCAGTGTTCCGCCGCGATCGCGAAACAACAACCAGTAATAAAAGAAGTGGCGGTGGTGTTTTAATTGCCGTGAGGAATACGTTTGATGCCTCTTTAGTTCCCCAATTCCAGAGTGATGCTGAGGATCTGTGGGTTAAGATAATGATTGGATCCACTAGAATTTTTCTGTGCTGCGTCTACCTGCCTCCTGGAGATTCTGGGGCCAGTGCTGGTTTTTCTTCAAAGTTGACTGCTCTAAAGAATAATATAGAACGTGATGTGGTTGTTGTGTGCGGAGATTTTAATTGTTCCTCCATTAGGTGGATAGGTAATCCAGATGCCAACGATTCATATTTCGAACCAAATAATGTAGAGGCAAAATATTCTGATCTCATAGATGCACTCTCAGTATGTGAGCTGATGCAGTTCAATAGTGTCAACAACATTAATAGTAGAATCTTGGACTTGGTCTTGTGTAATCAGTTTCTTTTGTCTCAGGTTACTCCATGTAACAGTCCATTGGTGGGAGAAGACAAGCACCATCCTTCATTAGAGTTTATGCTACAATTAAATATTAAATATATTTCCAAATCAAGTACTTGTATTTATAATTTCAAAAAAGGCAATTACGATAGCATAAACAATAAATTGTCTTCTGTACCGTGGCCTGATTTGCTTTGTAGTGGAGACGTTGATTCTGATCTAGACTTATTTTATGGTATACTTGATGGTATTATCGAGGACTTCGTTCCAAAGAAGTACATTAATTCTAGGTTTCCCTCATATTTTTCTAAACACACCATAAAGTTAGTGAAGAAAAAGAATAAAATCCATAAAAAATTGAAGATCTATAATAATACAAAAGATTTACTAGAGTTTCGGCGTCTCAGAGCATTGTCAAAGATCTTGATCAAATGTGATTATTCTAAATATATTAAGTTTGTGGAAGATGAACTGCCCAATAATCCCAAGCTTTTTTTCAATGTTGCATCAGCCAAAAGTAAACATGGCAGACTTCCCTCTTCGATGCTATATAAAGATGAAGTTAGCACGGGCGGAGTAGAGATCTGTAACAGTTTTGCTCAGTATTTCAGTAGTGTTTTTGTTGATCCATTAAATTCACCCAACAGTATTGACTCTACTGTGGCTGATTCTCCTGCTTACCTTTCAAACATTCTTTAAGGTCCCTTGATCAAAGCAAGGGTGCCGGATCTGACGGTATTCCATCATACTTTGTACGAAATTGTCCTGCTTTATGCCTTCCACTTGAACATATTTTCAATCTCTCCCTCCGCTCCCTCGGCGCTGGCGGATTGCATCGGTTGTCCCAATTTTCAAGGGTGGCGATAGATCTATTATTGAAAATTACCGCCCCATAAGCAAATTATGCGTCTTCTCCAAACTCCTTGAAAAACTTGTTTATGATCATCTATACAATTTAGTGAAAAATCAGATAATCCCAGAACAGCACGGGTTTTTGAAGGGAAAGTCCATAGAGACTAACCTTTTGTTATTCATGAACGTTTTGGAGGGGGCGACGGATGAGCGTTTGCAGGTGACGCTGTTTACGCCGACTTCAGTAAGGCATTTGATAAAATTTCACATAGAATTCTCTGTCGTCGTCTTTCTGAGGTCGGTGTGGGAGGTAGTCTTTTGCACTGGTGCGAATCCTATCTGACTGATAGAGTGCAATTCGTTTCTGTGGATGGAAGTAGGTCGGCTGAGTTCACATGTCCATCTGGTGTGCCACAAGGCTCTCATCTCGGACCTTTATTTTTCTTGATATATATCAATAATATTATTTCCGTTTTTCATAGATGTAGAGTGCTTCTCTATGCGGACGATTTGAAAATTTTCTACGTTGTCAGATCTATAGAGGACTGTATGATCATACAAGGGGAACTGGAGAGGTTCTCGGAGTTTTGTCGCTTGCACAATTTATTTTTAAACATTTCTAAATGTAAAACAATTACATTCACACGTAATAAAGCCCCTATTCGTTTTCAATATAGTATTGATCAGGCGACATTGGAGAGAGTTGATCACATCAGGGATTTGGGCGTAATTCTGGATGGAAAGTTAACTTTCTCATTTCATATCGACAGTATTGTCAATTCCGCCAGTAGAATGTTAGGATTTCTGTTTAGGGGGTGTAGGGTTTTTAGAGGTGTCAAGCCGGTTCTCAGTATTTACTATGCCTACGTTTTTAGCCGACTAAATTTCGCTTCGGTTGTTTGGAACCCACAATATAGGATTTATATAGAACGAATCGAAAGAATACAAAATAAGTTGCTGAAATATTTAAGTCTTAGAGGTAAATTTTCTGTTTCAGGAGATAATGTCAATTTCTATTATATGGCCAGAAAACATTTTAACTTGATTTCGCTAGAGAATAGACGCTGCATAGGCGATGTAGTTTTGTTGAGGAAAATTGTAAGTGGTGAGTTGCAGGTACCGGATTTATTGCGGGAGGTAAAGATTAATGTTCCAAATGTTAATTTGAGATCTTTTGAAATTTTCCATGTACCATTTAGAAGGACAAATGCATCTAAAAACTCTCCGTTGATTAGAATGTTCCGAGCCTGCAATGAGCTACGAATTATCGATGTATTTCATTGTGCTAACATCAAGCTTCAACTGAAGAAACATTTTTTGATGCAGTGATTTTTGTTGTTGTCTTTGGTTGATTTGGTGGTTTTTTTTTTTCGCTGATTTTTATTTTCATCTTTGTAATTTGTGGATACTGTTTATGGGTCATCGACCTGTTTGTGTTCCCAATGTCAAATAAATAAATAAATAAATAAAAAATCATCAAAGAACCTCTTTCCAAAATAATCAAAGGAATGGCACAACTCCTAATTTTCAAAATCATAACTATAAACGTAATTATAATATGAATAATAGACCTCCTAATCCTTCGAATGAAAGATATAATTTCGTAAAGAATAATTCAAACGTTAATAATCATGCCTCAACTTCTAGACAAAATAGTCCTCCTAATTAAACCTCAAATCCAAACGCTAAATCTTACAAGTTTTGTAATTATTGTAAAAAATCAGGTCATATAATATCAGAATGTAGGAAACGAGAATTTAACAATTCTAAAGTCAATCATTTAAACGGGGAAAGTTCGGACCTGAAGAATGCCCAGGATTCCGACGAAATCATTCAGAAGGCATTCAATTAAATTCAAAAATAAACAGTTCTCACAATAAGTCTAATATTCCTCATGATAAATTAAAATTTCTAACATTCAAAATCCCAAATTCTCCTAAAGAATATGTAACTCTTTTAATTGATACAGGAGCGGCCTGTTCCATTATAAAACATGATGCACTTATTCCTAGCCAAACTCATCTTGATAAAAATGATATTGTTTTATTGAATGGAATAAATCCTAATATGCCTATCAATACAATTGGAACAACGGAAATATCCTTGTCAATATCGTCCAAAAATATTGTTCATAAATTCAATGTTATAAACGCTGCAAAAATACAGACTCATTTCGACGGGTTGCTTGGTAACGATTTCTTCCAAGAACAACAAGCTTTTCTTAATTATGCAGACAATGTTGCAATTATAAACGGACACCGTATTCGTTTCAACAATGAAATTAAAGAAGATAAAATAATCATTCCTTCTCGATGCGAAGTTATTGCTGAAGTCGATATTGTTGGCAATTTGAGACAGGGACTCATTGAGAAATTAACAATATGTGATAACGTTCTTATACCCAATACTCTTGTTACAAATGATAATTCAAAAGCTCGTATTCCAATTCTCAACTTGAATTCTAAAGAAGTCACAATAGACAGACCCGTATTGGAAATAATTGAATTCTTACCGGAAAAATCTATAAATTTAAATCTCTCAACTAACTATAATCAGAATCACTCAAAAAAAGAAGCATTTCAAAGAAATAAAATTCTTGAAGAAAATCTTCGATTGAATCATTTAAATGAGGAAGAAAAAGCATCCATTATAAAAATTTGTCATAAATATTCAAACTTAATTTATCTACCAGGCGATTCCTTAACTTCAACACCAACATTAAAACATGAAATTCCAACATCATCTAACATTCCAATCTATTCTAAAATTTATCGATTACCTAAAATTCATGAAAAAGAAGCTAATGAACAGATTCAGAAAATGCTCGATCAAGATATCTTAAGACCTTCTAATTCTCCGTGGAATTCACCAATTTGTATTGTTCCTAAGAAAAAAGATGCATCAGGACAACAAAAATGGCGATTAGTTTGTGATTTTAGAAAACTTAATGAAATAACGGTCGGTGATAGTTATCCACTTCCTAATATTGAGAGCATATTAGATCAATTAGGAAATGCAATCTATTTTTCAACTTTAGATCTCGCATCAGGGTTTTATCAGGTCGAGTTAGAAGAAAAAGATAAATTTAAAACGGCTATAGCTACTCCATCAGGACTTTACAAATTCAACAGAATGCCTATGGGACTCAAAAACAGTCCGAGTCGTTTAGCAAGACTTATGAAAATTGTACTATCCGGGCTCCAAGGTGCTAAATGTTTTTGTTATATTGATGATATAGTGGTTCATGGTTCTTCATTAGAAGATCATAATTCGATGCTAAAAGATGTTTTCCGTCAATTACAAATTCACAATCTTCAATTACAGCCGAATAAATGCGAATTTTTATGTCGAGAAATAACGTATCTAGGTCATCATGTATCAAAAGAAGGGGTTAAACCCAATCAAAACAAAATCGAAGTTATTAAAAATATTTCAGTTCCCAAAAATCCTAAACAATTAAAATCGTTTCTAGGTCTTATTGGTTATTATCGAAAATTCATCGAAAACTTTTCCGCTATCGCTAAGCCATTACATAACTTACTGAAGAAAAATCAAAAATTCGAATGGACAGAAGATTGTCAGAAGTCTTTTGAGAAATTTAAAGACATCCTTACAAAAGAACCAATTATCAAATTTCCTAATTTTTCAGAAACATTCATATTAACGATGCTATTGCTGCAGTACTTTCTCAAGGACCTATTGGAAAAGATTTACCCATCAGTTATTATTCTAAAACTCTAACAAAATCTGAAAGAAATTATTCCACGACAGAAAAGGAATTATAAGCTATCGTTGAATCTTGTAAACATTACAGACCATACCTTTATGGGCAAAAATTCATTATTTGCACAGATCATAAACCTTTAGTTTGGTTGAAAAATTGTAAGGAACCTTCAAGTCGCTTATTGTGATGGAGATTGAAATTAATGGACTATGATTATGAAATAGTGTATAAGAAAGGAAAGTTGAATCAGAATGCAGATGCTCTAAGTCGTTTAATTCAAGACAATAATAATGAAATCTCATATAATGACTTCATGAATAAATACGAATCCAAAACCATACAGAATTCTTCCAATATTCAAGAAAAGCTAGGCAATCTTTTCGAAGCGCCACCTAATCATTCTCTAGCACATTGTGTATCTCAGGATTTTAAAATGGGTTAAGGAATAGCATTAATATTCAAAACTAGATTTGGACAAGTAAATGAATTGAAATCTCAAAATAAAACTGTAGGACAAGTGGCTTATATTAGTGATCAAAACCGAAGAATTTATTACCTCATAACCAAAGCTCTCTCTTTCCAAAAACCTACTTATCAAACAGTTTTCAAAGCTCTAATGAATCTCAAAATTTTATGTCAACAAAATAATGAATCACATTTAGCTTTCCCTCGTATCAGTTGTGGTTTAGACAATCTTTATTGGCCAAAAATATTTGATATGATTAAATACATTTTTCACGATTCGTCGATCAGTATAACAATATATAATTTACCTGATGAATACAGTAAAAATTTTGTTTATTCTATAGATGACGAAGACCTCACGTTTGAAAACTTCAAAGGCTTTCATCAAAGAGAAGTTAAAATTCCTAAACCTAAGGTTGTTAATACGCCAATTTCCAATATGAAAACATTTATAATTCCAATGTCATGCGACTACTCAATTCCGAACAAATTTCTTGATTTTATAAAAACTCATTTTACAGATCTTCCGGAAAATCCTAAAGTTACTGATATAATAGCAAAAAAGTTAACTAATCAATTTATTTTTGTTCTCTTTCTAAAAGAATTTAATGATCAATCTGTAACATACGAAGATTTATTCGCAACTTTTGTTAATCTTAGACTAATGCTCAATTTTAACAACATATAAAAGTTCACGATTCCAAATATAGCTCTTTTTAAAAATAATTCTATAATCCGAGAAGATACCTTTTTCAGTCTCTTATATTTTCTATTTCGTGACTTTGAATATGAAATTTTATGCGACGAACGAATTAATGTAAGTGATGAAAACTTAATAAAGGAGATTTTATTCGAAAATCATGATTCACCATTAGCTGGACACCAAGGATTTGAACGCACATACGAAAAAATAAAGAAATTCTATTTTTGGGATAATATGAAAGATCATATTCGAAAGTATATAAGGAGATGCAAAATATGTCAAAAATCTAAAACTGATTTCAAACATAATAAAAGTCCTATGATCATTACAACTACCTCAACCAAATTTTGTGAACAAATTGCCTTAGATATAGTTGGTCCTCTACCTATGACGAAAAATAATAATCGCTTTATATCAACCATTCAAGACGACTTAAAGAAATTCATTCAAGCTTACGCTCTCAACATACATGATGCTGTAACGGTAGCAATACACTTTCTTAAATTCTGTACACAATTCGGATTTCCAAACAATATTCTCACAGATCAAGGCGTAGAATTCACATCGAAAATATTCAAAGAAATGAATAAATTAATGTCGATCAAACAAAAGCAATCATCTCCATATCACCCTCAAACGCAAGGATCCTTAGAAAGAACACATCTTACTCTTAAAGATTATTTCAAATGCTATGTGAATAAAGACTGTAATAACTGGGATGAATTCCTCAACTTTGCAACGTTCAGTTATAATACCTCAATACATAAATCTACTCAAAAAACCCCATATGAATTAGTCTTTGGACAAAGGGCTCGAATTCCCTCACAAATAAATAATCCGAAAAATCTCAATAATTATTCAGAACTAGCTACTGATATCACAAATAAATTGAAAATACTAAGAGAAACTGCTCGTGATAATCTTCTAAAGTCTAAAAATAAATCCAAGGAATATTATGATAAAACTCACAATAGAACGTATCAATTCAATGAAGGCGATCTTGTACTTCTTTATGACTCACAGTCGAAAGCGAAAAATAAGAAACTAGCTCCAAATTACAAAGGACCTTATAAAATAGAACAGATACATAATAATCAGACAGCAACATTGAGAATTAGTCCTTCGAAACTAAAAACTTATCATTTTAATAAATTGAAACCTTATGTTGTTGCAGATAATGACGAAAATAATTGTTCTCCTCCAGTTATTCACTCTCCGAGTCCTTCTTCAAGCACATCAGTATGAAATCAATCCCATCAAATCATCCTCCGGTTTATTATATCATAATCTTGGTAAGGCACAAATATCAAACGAAAAATATATAATTCTTACATGTCATAACTTCAAATATCAAGTCGTACAAATATTAGGTTTCTATTCGAACTCTATTAATCTATGTGATATCGCAATGGCAGAGCATCTTTCTAATGACTGTAAAAATCAATTAAGTTACGTGAAAACCAAAGTTTCAATAATTTAGGAAATTTATAAAATTATATCTCATCAAATTAATATGCCGAGAAAGAAACGTGGCTTATTTAACGTCGTCGGAACGGCTATTAAATTGTTAACTGGTAACCCGGATTCAGAAGACGCTCAATTTTATTCAGATGCAATAAATCAAATCATAAATAACGAAAAACAAACTGATGTTCTAATGCAGCAACAAGTATCAATTCTTTCATCTTCTATTTCTAATTTTAATAATTCATTTTATAAAATGAACGAAAACATAGGAATCTTAAATAAGAACTCAAAAGAATTTAATCAGTTCTCGAAGGATCTTAATAATATTCAACATGCGTATGAAATAGAATCTCAAATTTCAAATCATCTTATACTGCTCATTGAAATGACTGATGAACTCCTATTCAATTTGCAAAATTACGTGAATGATGTTTCACTTATACAGCATGGAATAATAAATTATAGAATTCTGCCTCCACAAGCACATTATCGAGAACTTCTAAAAATCTCTACTAATATTTCTCTTCCTATTCCTTTGAGTACCGAAAACGTTTATTACTACTATAAAATCATGAAGAAAATCGACTCTTCCTGTGAAGTACAACTGCTAATGAAAATCGTCAACAGGATTCCCGACTCCTGCATGAAAAGAAATATCATAGCCGACGCTGAAATCTGGCACAAAACCGACATCAATGAATGGCTGTTCTCCCTATCCAATCCAACTCGAATCTCTATCATCTGTGGTGAAGAATTCTTAAAGCAAGAAATCATCGAGAAGATGGGTATTCTAAAGCTCAACTCACACTGCAAGGCATTTACTGATAGTACAAGTTGTAATGAACCCCAGTTTTCTGAGGAAAATTGGAGTTCATCTTAGTGCATTTTTTTCGTTTTAAATTTCCGTCTTTGAAAATATTTTAATTCTCGAATATTCCGTACGTTCATTCCGACAGGCAGAGTAAATGTAAAAAAACCGCTTATCTGTATTCCACGTTGTTTTTCTTACATGCCGCTGAAGATTTCGACGTTTTTCATCTGTTGATATGCGATAAACCGGAGCTGACGACGTTTTTCAGTCTTGTAGCATTCTGGAATTTTCAGATTTTTACCGTGGGAGGGGATATGCCTATAAAAGCAAATTTTCCCCCGCGACGGTCACTTTTGAATTTTACTTCAGTGCTTTCCTTTCGCTTCGGTATTTTCGATTTTTCGCTTGCTAACGTAGTGACTTCTGTTATAAATTCATTTAATTTTCGGTATTCTTTCGCTGTTGAAGAATAGTCATTTTGTGTTATTTGCATCAGTGCTTAGAGTTAATTTTTTTAGTTTTTCTTTTAAATCCTTTGAGTTTCGAGTGCGTGAAACAAAGGAGGTAGGTCCCCGTCTGTACCGTTCAGTTTCTTTGTTAGACCTACGCCGTTACTTCCTTAACTTTGACACTGCTGTACTGTATCGTTTTCTGTTGTATTTTATCGTCCTTTACCCCGTTGCGCGAAATAGACATTTTCTTCGCTGTCAATCATGGTGTGCTATAACCCTTGGGGCAGCGAATAAAAGTCTCGAACAGATCCGCCCTAGCCCTTGGGGTACTGAAGGGAAAGTTCCGTCAACCCCCCTGTCCGCGTCATAAGTGTTAAATCCGAAATCTCTTCTTTTCTGTCAATCATGGTGTGCTATAACCCTTGGGGCAGAGAATAAGAGATACCGCACGTAGTCAGTGAGATCCCGTAGTTGCGTTAAAAATAGACATTTTCTTCGCTGTCAATCATGGCGTGCTATAACCCTTGGGGCAACGAATAAAAGTCTCGAACAGACCCGCCCTTATTGTGTTTCATTCCCGGAGAAATACAACTACACACCGATACCGTATAGCAAGTCCTTAGCATTCGTCAGTTCTGGTTGGCGCATTTTTGTTGAACCGTTGATTTTTCACTACACCCGGTACAAATTTCATAAAGTGCTCGTGACCGGATAAGATTTCCCGAATGTATTTTCACTGATAGAATCACTCATATTTTATATCACACATATCTCCCTTGTACATATAATTAGTTTCCGAAGTTGTGAATAAACTTTTACATAGTTCGATTTTGACTTCTTCGTTGTCGCTACTACCCTAGACAACACCGAGCTCTGTCTCTGGCTAGCAGCTACTCTGGTAGGTTTGCAATTCTTCCTATTGAAAAGAATAGCTGGCGCTCGAGATTAAGGCTTCTCCGAGAAACGCGCGTTACAAAGTCTAGAAACGAGCGTAGTACGAGCTTCCCTAAACTCAAGTTATGAAATTCCATCTTCAAGTATAATACAGGACGATTGCTGCCAGAAATTGAAGAGAAATCTCACTGTCCACGCAATTCATATGGAACCAATAAAATTAACAAGTGTCAACCTCCACGAACTCAAGTATGCTCAACACAAGCTAGCAGAATTCGATGAACAACTCCAACAACAACTGAATAGGCCTTTCATAATCCAACACTCTTCGTGGGTAACAACAGCCCTATCAATTACATGTGGTACCATTTTGCTCATAGTCCTCTACAATTTTATGAAATGGTGTGGATGGTTCCAAATTCTCCGAAGAATCTTCTGCTGTACCAAAGAGCCTAGAGCCATTGAAGCAGGTCCATGTTTCCAGATCTTCAACCAATGCCACAAAAGACCAATACAGCAACCAGTTCAAGTCTACTACGATGCAGAACTCCAACGTCTTAATTACCCAGGTTCCTCTGAGACAGAAATCCGAGTATCGAGACCAGAAGACGCCTCCAGCAGCTGGTCTCAAACACAGAGAAGAACAAATAAGACATTAAAAATTAATCCTCATTAATTGTTGCAATTTTACATATATCTTATATATTTTAATATCTTGTTCAATTTGCAATGTCTTAATTTCTTGATAATTCTATGCTCTCATTTTTGCACTAATTGAGTATCCATAATATTTTATTGATTTTAATCTTGATTTTACTGAATAATTTAGTTAGAATATATCTTCACATTTTAATACCTCATGTAAGGTGTCATACTGCTTCGGAATTCTTATTTTAAAGATTTTTGCTCTTCTTGTACATCAAAAATCTTCTTTTAGGGGGGAGATGTTGCCACCCTGTATACAAGGGCCCCATTGTTAACATATTCTTGCTCAAATCAGCATTTTCCAAAACAATATATAAGCAGCAGCATGACGCTCTCAGTTCAGTTCAGATCGTACCGTTGAGATTGATTCTTCATTCATATCGCATAGTTCAAATTAATTTTCGTATCAATTGATCTATTTCTGTATCTTGTGCCTTCCAAATAAATTAATTAAAAATAACAGTGCGTTATCCTTCGTAAAGTGACAATCTATCAATCTATAATAGTGTTCATAACTAAAGGTTTTACGGAGCTTTACCTCAATAAAGCTGCCCTGGTGACAGCGACCCTGCTTTCTGTTAGTTTTTTTTAAAAAACTAAGTTCGTTCTGAAAGGAATACAACAATATACTGAATTACTGTATCTCGAAGTATGGAATAGTGTTCTTATGTGGTGATTTAAACGTGAATTACCTGGACGATGGGGATTTATCACGTCAGCTGCTCGAGGATTTATTTATTAGTCTGAACCTATTCGTTGGCTCCTCAGAGCCCACAAGAGTTTTCACAAATAAGCATGGGATAACATCTTCCAGCAAAGTTGATTATATTGTAACTAATACTGATAAGTCTCTTGTGAATGTTGCAGTTGTTGAACCATTTATTAGCGATCACAGAGCAGTGGTCCTTGAATACGTCAATCGCCCAGTAGAGAAAACCAATAGGGAGATTAAAACAATCAGAATGGTTTCTCAAAATAATCTCAATGAACTCAATTCATTGATTTCCAACATTGATTTCAATAGTATTCACTCTGTAACCGTTGATCAAAAATTCCAAAATTTCATCGATATATTGAAATCCAAAATTGAGATTGCTTGTCCTTTGAAAAAATTGAACTCTAATTTATCAAGAAGACCACAGTGGGTTAACCATCGATTACTTCAAGCCAGAGACCATTTACGTAATTTGCACTGGTTGGTTCTAAATTTAAATACGCTCAGGGTTAATGTTCAATACCGAAAAGCCAAGTCTGATTACGTTCGGCTGGTCAAAGATACGAAAATTGAGTATAACAGAAATTTCATTTTAGAATCTGCAAATACTAACAAAGCAGTTTGGAAACTGGTTAAGCATGAACACGGCACAGTTAGTACTCGGAAGCATATTACACTAACCCTCGACGATAAAAAGCTATCTTCCCCTCAGGAAGTGGCTGATGCATTCGTGAATTACTTTAGTCAGGTGAACAGGCTGGCGCTGAGCAACTATTATGGTAACTCTATGTCAAACAAGTGTACCACTCACAAATTGATGAATCATAATTTTTTTTCTTTCCTGTACTGCCAGATGAAGTTTACAACACCATTGTCAGTTTAAAGAATAGTAGTAGCACTGGTCATGACGGAATATCTGACAGAATTTTAAAATCAATCTCCCCTCTAATTGCGGAATATTTCTCCGATCTCGCGAACGAATCAATTTCCACAGGCCTCTTTCCATCTGCCCTTAAGTTAGCTAGGGTTTTACCTATCCATAAGAAAGACGACATCGATAACATAGCGAATTATAGACCAATCTCCATACTTAGTCAGCTTTCCAAGGTGTTCGAAAGAATTGTATATAAGCGAATGCATGATTACTTGTCTCAGTTTTCCATCCTAACTAGTAGGCAGCATGGCTTCAGAATTGGTCGATCCACCCAGAATGCGAGCTGTGAATTTGTGGAGTACGTCTATGAGTGCTTGGACAGTGGTTCCTACGTCGCCGGCCTGTTCTTTGACCTTTCGCGGGCCTTCGACTGCCTTAATCACCATTTCATCTTATACAAGTTGTACCAAATAGGTTTCCGGGGTATATTTCTGGAATGGATCAACAGTTATGTTACTAATAGAAAAAATTATGTTCAAATCAACAACTATGAATCTCAAGAATATGAGTCTGATCTAGGCGTACCTCAAGGATCGGTTCTTGGGCCGCTGCTCTTTATACTCTTCATTAATGAGTTGCCTGATTATATTATTGCTTCTATAATAATTCTTTTTGCCGACGACACTTCCGTAGCAATCAAAGCAATTAGTTTAATGGAACTTAAATCACTCTGTGAAATTGTAATTCAGAGCTTCATTGATTGGTGTCACAAAAACTCATTAATAGTTAACTTTAATAAAACCCAAATAGTTAAATTTCAAATTCGTGACCAAGCTTCTGAACCTTTTGTTATTGTAAACCTGAATGGTAATTTGCAGTCAACGGAATGTGTGAAATTTCTGGGCTTGTATTTGGACACACATTTGAGATGGAATGATCATATCGATCACATTTGTAAAAAAATCAACAGTTCATACTATGCAATATTGCGACTAAAGAGTGCACTTCCAGCTGATGCGTTGCTGGGTATTTATTACAGTATGGTTTACAGCCATTTGAGTTATAATGTTGTGTTATGGGGTAACTCAACAAATAGCATTAGGGCTGTACAGAGCTGTCAATATTTTCTCTGAATCCTACATCAATTATTCGTAAACCCTCGTCCCAGCACAGGGCGTTCAGGGCCCAGAAAAAAACAATCCGACTTATTTTCAACTTGAGACCTCAGGATTCATGTAGACCAGTTTTCAAGGAACATAAGATTTTGACTTTCCCCTGTATTTACATCTTACAGTGTCTTTTATATATACGTTCTAATTTGAATCATTTGAATAAGTGTTCCGACTTCCATGAATATGAGACGAGACATAAGGAAATACTGTGCATACCAAAACATAACACTGCCAGGTATGAATTGTCACCATCATTCACAGGCATCAAACTTTATAATAAATTGCCCAACTCTTATAGAATTATGTACGATAGGCAATTCAAAAATCATGTTAAATCATTACTGCTTGATAAATGTTTCTATAGCATACCTGAATTTTTTTTGTATAAATTTTGATTGATTAGTTTATTTTTCTCTCGATCTATCGAGTTATTTTCTTCTTGTACGTGTCCTATACATTTTTTTCAAATGTCTGAAAGGATTGAAATATATAATTATTATTATGACTTTAGCCTTGCGGCTTTCACACTCCTCTCCAGAGGAAAATTCACTTATCCCAGATATCTCAGATATCAAAAGGATTAAGCTCTGTTGGAGCCCTTTCCAGGTTTTCGGGCTCGTGGTGGTGGTCGGGTCCGGGTCGCTCCTCGCCTCCCTGCTGTAGGTTCGATTCCTACTCCACCCGCACTTCCTGTCGGAGCAGACGGTGTTCCTCTGCGTTTCCATGTAATTGCTTACAGTTCTCGCCGTGGCGAGCAGTACCGCCTTCTGCATGACTCTATAGATATTTTCGTCCAACTGAAGTTTTCTAGTAGTTTCTTCGGTATCAGGCTTGTAGATGAAATGACAATAGGGATGGTCTTCATATCTTTCAGCTTCCACTGTCTTCTGGTCTGTTCCTCGAGATTTCTGTATTTTGAAATTTTTTCAGTGTGTCTATCTAGAAGATTGTTATTATTTGGAATTGCCACGTCGATGAATAGTGCTGTGTCCTCATCCTTATTGAGCAATATGAGGTCTGGTTTATTGTGGGTTATTTTCCGGTCTGTGAGAACAGTGCGATCCCAGTAGAGCTTGCGATGTTCGCTCTCCAGCACAGCATCTGGATGGTAATCGTAATAAGGAACCTTTTTCGAAGTTAGAAGTTGGTGTTTTAGTGCCAATTCTTGGTGAAGAATCTTGGCAACAGCATCATGTCTATTTTTGTACTCCGTGCTCGCGAACTTCTGACATCCCCCGGTGATGTGCTGGATAGTTTCATGTGTCGCACAGCCATAACGACAGCTATCGTCCGCCACTGAGGCATCCTTGGCGATGTATTTCATGTAATTTCTTGTTGGAATCACCTGATCCTGGATGGCGAGCATAAAGCCCTCTGTCTCAGGAAACAACCTTCCGGAAGTCAACCAGTAGTTCGTCGCAGATATGTCGACGTAATCATGGTTGACCTCATTCTGGTGCCTCCCATGCAAAGATTTGCCAATCAGTTTCTGCATTTTACTTTCTGCAGAGTGTTCGACGGTTTCCAAGTGATCCTGGTGTAGCTTTAACGGTGTGGAAGTATCAGCAACACACACTACTCGATGGAGTTCTGACGAAGCTGCCTTGCTCAAGAAATATTTTTGAAGTCCTTCAATTTCCTGGGACATACGGTTGGACAAATCAACAATTCCTCTACCCCCAAGATGTCGTGGCAGCTCTGTCCGTTCTATGGAGCTTTTGGGGTGATGTTTATTGTGTTTAGTCAGCATCGTCCTTATTTTTCTCTGTAAAGCTGCTAAATCGGTGGTCGTCCAAGAGATAATACCAAATGAATAGCTCAGCGCCGAGCAAGCGTAGGTGTTAATCGCTTTTACCAGATTCTTGCTGTTAAGACCAGTTCTCATTATCCTCCTCAATCTTCGGTTGAACCCCTCCGTTAATTCTTTCTTCATCTGGGTCTGATTGATTTTTCTTGCCTGTTTTATGCCTAGATACTTGTATGTGTCTCCTTCCTTCAATGCTTCAATTTCTGCACCTTCCTTGAGTTTGAACGTACCATCTTCTACTTTTCCTCTCGTTATGTTTAGCAGTCGACATTTTTCTAGTCCAAACTTCATTTTGATGTCTTCCGAGAATCCTTCCACCATTTTCAGCATCAGTTGCATTTGTTTTTTGGTAGATGCGAAGAGTTTCAAATCGTCCATGTAAAGTAGATGATTTAGTTTCATCATAGTTCTACTGCCGCTCTTGATGGAAAATCCTTAGTCCGTAGAATTCAATCTATGAGACAAGGGATTCAGAGCCATGCAGAACCACAGAGGGCTCAGCGAGTCCCCTTGGAAAATTCCACGTCTTATTGGAATAGGTCCTGTTGTAATGGAGTATTCTGCTGCTTTCATTTGAAGACTAGTACGCCAGGTTGACATGGCGTTTTTCAGGAACTTAACAATATTGGGATCCACCTTGTAAATCTTCAAGATCGTCAAGAGCCATTCGTGAGGTATAGAATCGAATGCTTTTTTGTAGTCTATGTACGCAGCGTGAAGATTCCTTCGCTTGGAGAACGCTTGATTGCAGATAACTGAATCAATTATTAGCTGTTCTTTGCACCCTCGGCTGTCTTTGGTGCATCCTTTCTGTTGCATGGCGATGATGTTATTCCTTTCGCAATGGTTGTGAATTCGATTTGAAATGCACGATGTGATTAATTTGTACATCGTTGGAAGACATGTGATTGGTCGGTACTTGGATGGGTCTTCTGTATTCCTTTGGTCTTTAGGTAACAAGTATGTTGTGCCATGTGTAAGGAATACTGGCATTCTTTCAGGATTTTCAATGACATCATTTATTGCGGAGGTCAATTTGTCATGCATGATCCAAAGTTTCTTGATCCAGAAGTTCTGTAATCCATCAGGTCCAGGTGCTTTCCAGTTGTGTAGTCCTCTGATAGCTGATTTCACTTCTTCAATTGTGATCTTGTCATGCTGCATCGGTTCATATTTTATAGCTTCAGATTTTTCATCTTCAATCCATCCGGTATCTCCATTGAACTGAGGTTTCGTTGATAATTGTTCGGTCCAGAATTGTTCAAAGGCTTCCTTTGGTGGTAACGATGTGAGTGACCGGTAGAAAGATTCTTCCGACTTTTCGAATGAATTATTGTCTCTTTTCCGGCTATAATTGCTTTTATATCTCCTCAGGCGTTCTGCATACAGACTTAATTTTTGCTTCAGAGTGTCGAGGCAATGGTGAGCTGTAGCATTCTCCGTCTCTCGTTCTGTATGTGTCCTGTTTCTATCCATGATCTCTTTGGCAGCTTTCACAACCTTTCTTCCTCGATTCCCGTTCAAGAACTCCGTCAGTCGTCCAATGTCTCTTCTTAGCCTTTCTGTTTTGTGTTGAAGACGTTTCTGCCATGCTGGCGCGTGTAATTTGTGTAATTTTGGACCATCGTTGTTCGTTCCGCGAATTTTTGCCCCTATGGTTTTCGCTGTCGTTAGCGCTGCACAGTGAAAAACTAGATGCAAAACTTCCGTTTTGTAGGTATTCAGGTAAAACGTCCTTATTCAAGATGTCGATTATAAGTGACAGTTTCTTGGATGTATTGAGTCTTGGAGGTGCTAGTCGATGGAGAGGATCTGTTCCTTCCAGTTCGGTAAAGTATCTCCTCATGTCAGAGTCAACTTGTCGGTGGAGCTCTTCCCTATCGTCCTGGTGTTCAGGCTCACTTGCGTTGCAAGATGGACTTTCAGTATCAGTTTCTTCTGCCTGTTGTTGCCCAGGCACGTGAATTTCATCAGAGGTGTTGGTGTTATTCTCTATTGCAGGCGGACGCTGAAGTTCTCGTTTAATTGCGTCAATTCGGGTCGTTGGTATTAGTTCATTTCTCAGAATTACGCGGAACTGGTCTGCCACTCGTTGTTCAGTGACATTGAGATTTGGGTAGGCAATGCAGAATTCCTCATGGAGCCTTTTCCTATAGTTGTTCGTGTTCTGCCCTTGTCCCGTGATGGAGTTATATATGCGCACAATAGTTTCATTCATGGACGTTGTCCACTTCATGCGCTTTCTAACTAACCCTGCTTGGGTGAGCACTGGCTGAATATCCTGCGCAGCACCTTCAGCGGTTCGAGTCGGCAATTGAATTGGACTCGTTGTTTGCTGTTGTTGCTTTGGAGCTGTAGCTTCTTTTGCAGCAGGAGCCCGCTTCCTCAACATCCTGCCACCGACGTCCCGCATGCTGTCATGTCTAGCGCCGGCTCCAGACATGCCCTGACGATCCCCAGGGAGCGACTTGTTTCCGAGGCTTCTCGTTATCACCATTTTCATGGGTTTGTGCTCCCCTTTCTCGGTTTGGGTGAGGGGTAGAAAAATGAGAGCAGAAAGAGCACCCCTATAAAGGATGTGAAAGAGAGAGAAAAAAGGAATGGGACTGCGGACAGCAGGCGTGGCTGGCTGTACCGTCTACGTCGTTACGATGGCTACTTGGCAGGCCATCTACCAGATAGTTGCCAGGCAGGCCATCTACCAGATAGTTGCCAGGCAGGCCAGACATTATTATGACTTTAGCCTTGCGGCTTTCACACTCCTCTCCAGAGGAAAATTCACTTATCCCAGATATCTCAGATATCAAAAGGATTAAGCTCTGTCGGAACCCTTTCCAGGTTTTCGGGCTCGAGGTGGTGGTCGGGTCCGGGTCGCTCCTCGCCTCCCGGCTGTAGGTTGGATTCCTTCTCCATCCGTACTTCCTGTCGGCGCAGACGGTGTTCCTCTGCATTCCCCATGTACTTGCGTACAGTTCCCGCCGTTCCGAGCAGTACCGCCTTCTGCATGACTCTATAAATATTTTCGTCCAGCTGAAGTTTCCTCAAGTTCTCCAGTAGTTTCTTCGGTATCAGGCCTGTAGATGAAATTACAATAGGGAGGGTCTTGATTTCTTTCAGCTTCCACTGTCTTCTGGTTTGTTCCTCGAGATCTCTGTATTTTGAAATTTTTTCAGTGTGCCTATATAGAAGATTGTTATTATTTGGAATTGCCACGTCGATGAATAGTGCTGTGTCCTCATCCTTATTTAGCAAAATGAGATCTGGTCTATTGTGGGTTATTATCCGGTCTGTGAGAACCGTGGGATCCCAGTAGAGCTTGTGATGTTCATTTTCCAACACAGTATCCGGATGGTAATTGTAATAAGGAACCTTTTTCGAACTTAGAAGTTGGTGTTTTAGTGCCAATTCTTGGTGAAGAATCTTGGCAACAGCATCATGTCTATTTTTGTACTCCGTGCCCGCGAACTTCTGACATCCCCCGGTGATGTGCTGGATAGTTTCATGTGTCGCACAGCCAAAACGACAGCTATCGTCCGCCACTGAGGCATCCTTGGCGATATATTTCATATAATTTCTTCTTGGAATCACCTGATCCTGGATGGCAAGCATGAAGCCCTCTGTCTCAGGAAACAACTTTCCGGAAGTCAACCAGTAGTTCGACGCAGATATGTCGACGTAATCATGGTTGACCTCGTTCTGGTGCCTTCCATGCAAAGGTTTGCCAATCAGTTTTTGCATTTTACTTTCTGCAGAGTGTTCGACGGTTTGTAAGTGATCCAGTTGTAGCTTTAACGGTTTAGAACTATCAGCAACACAAACTACTCGATGGAGTTCTGACGAAGCAGCCTTGCTCAGGAAATATTTTCGAAGTCCTTCAATTTCCTGGGATATACGGTTGGACAAATCAACGATTCCTCTACCCCCAAGATGTCGTGGCAGCTCTGTCCTTTCTATTGAGCTTTTGGGGTGATGTTCATTGTGTTTAGTCAGCATTGTCCTTATTTTTCTCTGTAAGGCTGCTAAATCGGTGGTCGTCCAAGAGATGATACCGACTGAATAGCTCAGCGTCGAGCAAGCGTAGGTGTTAATCGCTTTTATGAGACTCTTGCTGTTAAGACCAGTTCTCATTATCCTTCTCAATCTTCGGGTGAACTCCTCCGTTAATTTTCTCTTCATCTGGGTCTGATTGATTTGTCTTGCCTGTTTTATGCCTAGATACTTGTATGTGTCTCCTTCCTTCAATGCTTCAATTTCTGCACCTTCCTTGAGTTTGAACGTACCATCTTCTATTTTTCCTCTCGTTATGTTCAGCAGTCGACATTTTTCTAATCCAAATTTCATTTTGATGTCCTCCGAAAATCCTTCCACCATTTTCAGCATCTGTTGCATTTGTTTTTTGGTAGATGCGAAGAGTTTCAAATCGTCCATGTAAAGTAGATGATTCAGTTTCATCATAGTTCTACTGCCGCTCTTGATGGAAAATCCGTAGTCCGTAGAATTCAATCTATGAGACAAGGGATTCAGTTCCAAGCAGAACCACAGAGGGCTCAGCGAGTCTCCTTGGAAAATTCCGCGTCTTATTGGAATAGGTCCTGTTGTAATGGAGCAATCTGCTGCTTTCATTTGAAGACTAGTACGCCAGGTTGACATAGCGTTTTTCAGAAACTTAACAATATTGGGATCCACCTTGTGAATCTTCTAGATCGTCAAGAGCCATTCGTGGGGTATAGAATCGAATGCTTTTTTGTAGTCTATGTACGCAGCGTAAAGATTCCTACGCTTGGAGAACGCTTGATTGCAGATAACTGAATCAATCATTAGCTGTTCTTTGCACCCTCGGCTGTCTTTGGTGCATCCTTTCTGTTGCATGGCGATGATGTTATTCCTTTCGCAATGGTTGTGAATTCGATTTGAAATGCACGATGTGATTAATTTGTACATCGTTGGAAGACATGTGATTGGTCGGTATTTGGATGGGTCTTCTGTATTCCTTTGGTCTTTAGGTAACAGGTACGTTGTGCCATGTGTAAGGAATATTGGCATTCTTTCAGGATTTTCAATGACATCATTTATTGCGGAGGTCAATTTGTTATGCATGATCCAAAGTTTTTTGATCCAGAAGTTCTGTAATCCATCAGGTCCAGGTGCTTTCCAGTTGTGTAGTCCTCTGATAGCTGATTTCACTTCTTCAATTGTGATCTTGTCATGCTGCATCGGTTCATATTTTATAGCTTCAGATTTTTCATCTTCAATCCATCCGGTATCTCCATTGAACTGAGGTTTTGTTTATAATTGTTCGGTCCAGAATTGTTCAAAGGCTTCCTTTGGTGGTAACGATGTGAGTGACCGGTAGAAAGATTCTTCCGACTTTTCGAATGAATTATTGTCTCTTTTCCGGCTATAATTGCTTTTATATCTCCTCAGGCGTTCTGCATACAGACTTAATTTTTGCTTCAGAGTGTCGAGGCAATGGTGAGCTGTAGCATTCTCCGTCTCTCGTTCTGTATGTGTCCTGTTTCTATCCATGATCTCTTTGGCAGCTTTCACAACCTTTCTTCCTCGATTCCCGTTCAAGAACTCCGTCAGTCGTCCAATGTCTCTTCTTAGCCTTTCTGTTTTGTGTTGAAGACGTTTCTGCCATGCTGGCGCGTGTAATTTGTGTAATTTTGGACCATCGTTGTTCGTTCCGCGAATTTTTGCCCCTATGGTTTTCGCTGTCGTTAGCGCTGCACAGTGAAAAACTAGATGCAAAACTTCCGTTTTGTAGGTATTCAGGTAAAACGTCCTTATTCAAGATGTCGATTATAAGTGACAGTTTCTTGGATGTATTGAGTCTTGGAGGTGCTAGTCGATGGAGAGGATCTGTTCCTTCCAGTTCGGTAAAGTATCTCCTCATGTCAGAGTCAACTTGTCGGTGGAGCTCTTCCCTATCGTCCTGGTGTTCAGGCTCACTTGCGTTGCAAGATGGACTTTCAGTATCAGTTTCTTCTGCCTGTTGTTGCCCAGGCACGTGAATTTCATCAGAGGTGTTGGTGTTATTCTCTATTGCAGGCGGACGCTGAAGTTCTCGTTTAATTGCGTCAATTCGGGTCGTTGGTATTAGTTCATTTCTCAGAATTACGCGGAACTGGTCTGCCACTCGTTGGTCAGTGACATTGAGATTTGGGTAGGCAATGCAGAATTCCTCATGGAGCCTTTTCCTATAGTTGTTCGTGGTCTGCCCTTGTCCCGTGATGGAGTTATATATGCGCACAATAGTTTCATTCATGGACGTTGTCCACTTCATGCGCTTTCTAACTAACCCTGCTTGGGTGAGCACTAGCTGAATATCCTGCGCAGCACCTTCAGCGGTTCGAGTCGGCAATTGAATTGGACTCGTTGTTTGCTGTTGTTGCTTTGGAGCTGTAGCTTCTTTTGCAGCAGGAGCCCGCTTCCTCAACATCCTGCCACCGACGTCCCGCATGCTGTCATGTCTAGCGCCGGCTCCAGACATGCCCTGACGATCCCCAGGGAGCGACTTGTTTCCGAGGCTTCTCGTTATCACCATTTTCATGGGTTTGTGCTCCCCTTTCTCGGTTTGGGTGAGGGGTAGAAAAATGAGAGCAGAAAGAGCACCCCTATAAAGGATGTGAAAGAGAGAGAAAAAAGGAATGGGACTGCGGACAGCAGGCGTGGCTGGCTGTACCGTCTACGTCGTTACGATGGTTACTTGGCAGGCCATCTACCAGATAGTTGCCAGGCAGGCCATCTACCAGATAGTTGCCAGGCAGGCCAGACATTATTATGACTTTAGCCTTGCGGCTTTCACACTCCTCTCCAGAGGAAAATTCACTTATCCCAGATATCTCAGATATCAAAAGGATTAAGCTCTGTCGGAACCCTTTCCAGGTTTTCGGGCTCGAGGTGATGGTCGGGTCCGGGTCGCTCCTCGCCTCCCTGCTGTAGGTTGGATTCCTTCTCCATCCGTACTTCCTGTCGGCGCAGACGGTGTTCCTCTGCATTCCCCATGTACTTGCGTACAGTTCCCGCCGTTCCGAGCAGTACCGCCTTCTGCATGACTCTATAAATATTTTCGTCCAGCTGAAGTTTCCTCAAGTTCTCCAGTAGTTTCTTCGGTATCAGGCCTGTAGATGAAATTACAATAGGGAGGGTCTTGATTTCTTTCAGCTTCCACTGTCTTCTGGTTTGTTCCTCGAGATCTCTGTATTTTGAAATTTTTTCAGTGTGCCTATATAGAAGATTGTTATTATTTGGAATTGCCACGTCGATGAATAGTGCTGTGTCCTCATCCTTATTTAGCAAAATGAGATCTGGTCTATTGTGGGTTATTATCCGGTCTGTGAGAACCGTGGGATCCCAGTAGAGCTTGTGATGTTCATTTTCCAACACAGTATCCGGATGGTAATTGTAATAAGGAACCTTTTTCGAACTTAGAAGTTGGTGTTTTAGTGCCAATTCTTGGTGAAGAATCTTGGCAACAGCATCATGTCTATTTTTGTACTCCGTGCCCGCGAACTTCTGACATCCCCCGGTGATGTGCTGGATAGTTTCATGTGTCGCACAGCCATAACGACAGCTATCGTCCGCCACTGAGGCATCCTTGGCGATATATTTCATATAATTTCTTCTTGGAATCACCTGATCCTGGATGGCAAGCATGAAGCCCTCTGTCTCAGGAAACAACTTTCCGGAAGTCAACCAGTAGTTCGACGCAGATATGTCGACGTAATCATGGTTGACCTCGTTCTGGTGCCTTCCATGCAAAGGTTTGCCAATCAGTTTTTGCATTTTACTTTCTGCAGAGTGTTCGACGGTTTGTAAGTGATCCAGTTGTAGCTTTAACGGTTTAGAACTATCAGCAACACAAACTACTCGATGGAGTTCTGACGAAGCAGCCTTGCTCAGGAAATATTTTCGAAGTCCTTCAATTTCCTGGGATATACGGTTGGACAAATCAACGATTCCTCTACCCCCAAGATGTCGTGGCAGCTCTGTCCTTTCTATTGAGCTTTTGGGGTGATGTTCATTGTGTTTAGTCAGCATTGTCCTTATTTTTCTCTGTAAGGCTGCTAAATCGGTGGTCGTCCAAGAGATGATACCGACTGAATAGCTCAGCGTCGAGCAAGCGTAGGTGTTAATCGCTTTTATGAGACTCTTGCTGTTAAGACCAGTTCTCATTATCCTTCTCAATCTTCGGGTGAACTCCTCCGTTAATTTTCTCTTCATCTGGGTCTGATTGATTTGTCTTGCCTGTTTTATGCCTAGATACTTGTATGTGTCTCCTTCCTTCAATGCTTCAATTTCTGCACCTTCCTTGAGTTTGAACGTACCATCTTCTATTTTTCCTCTCGTTATGTTCAGCAGTCGACATTTTTCTAATCCAAATTTCATTTTGATGTCCTCCGAAAATCCTTCCACCATTTTCAGCATCTGTTGCATTTGTTTTTTGGTAGATGCGAAGAGTTTCAAATCGTCCATGTAAAGTAGATGATTCAGTTTCATCATAGTTCTACTGCCGCTCTTGATGGAAAATCCGTAGTCCGTAGAATTCAATCTATGAGACAAGGGATTCAGGGCCAAGCAGAACCACAGAGGGCTCAGCGAGTCTCCTTGGAAAATTCCGCGTCTTATTGGAATAGGTCCTGTTGTAATGGAGCAATCTGCTGCTTTCATTTGAAGACTAGTACGCCAGGTTGACATAGCGTTTTTCAGAAACTTAACAATATTGGGATCCACCTTGTGAATCTTCTAGATCGTCAAGAGCCATTCGTGGGGTATAGAATCGAATGCTTTTTTGTAGTCTATGTACGCAGCGTAAAGATTCCTACGCTTGGAGAACGCTTGATTGCAGATAACTGAATCAATTATTAGCTGTTCTTTGCACCCTCGGCTGTCTTTGGTGCATCCTTTCTGTTGCATGGCGATGATGTTATTCCTTTCGCAATGGTTGTGAATTCGATTTGAAATGCACGATGTGATTAATTTGTACATCGTTGGAAGACATGTGATTGGTCGGTATTTGGATGGGTCTTCTGTATTCCTTTGGTCTTTAGGTAACAGGTACGTTGTGCCATGTGTAAGGAATATTGGCATTCTTTCAGGATTTTCAATGACATCATTTATTGCGGAGGTCAATTTGTTATGCATGATCCAAAGTTTTTTGATCCAGAAGTTCTGTAATCCATCAGGTCCAGGTGCTTTCCAGTTGTGTAGTCCTCTGATAGCTGATTTCACTTCTTCAATTGTGATCTTGTCATGCTGCATCGGTTCATATTTTATAGCTTCAGATTTTTCATCTTCAATCCATCCGGTATCTCCATTGAACTGAGGTTTTGTTTATAATTGTTCGGTCCAGAATTGTTCTATGGCTTCCTTTGGTGGTAACTTTCCATTTTCTACATCAGACGATGTGAGTGACCGGTAGAAAGTTTCTTCCGACTTTTCGAGTGAATTATTGTCTCTTTTTCGGCTATAATTGCTTTTATATCTCCTCAGGCGTTCTGCATACAGACTTAGCTTTTGCTTCAGAGTGTCGAGGCAGTGGTGAGCTGTAGCATTCTCCGTCTCTCGTTCTGTGTGTGTTCTGTTTCTATCCATGATTTCTTTGGCAGCTTTCACAACCTTTCTTCCGCGATTCCCGTTCAAGTACTCCGTCAGTCGTCCAATGTCTCTTCTTAGTCTCTCTGTTTTGTGTTGAAGACGTTTCTGCCATGGTGACGCATGTAATTTGTGTAATTTGGGACCATCGTTGTTCGTTCGGCGAATTTTTGCCCCTATGATTTTAGCCGTCGTTAGCGCTGCACAGTAAAAACTAGATGAAGATATTCCAATGAACTTCCATTCTGTAGGTACTCAGGTAAAACGTCCTTATTCAAGATGTCGATTATGAGTCACAGTTTCTTGGATGTATTGAGTCGGGGAGGTGCTATTCGATGAAGAGGATCTGTTCCTTCCAGTTCGGCAAATTATCTCCTCATCTCAGAGTCAACTTGTCGGTGGAGCTCATCCCTATCGTCCTGGTGTTCAGGCTCATTTGCTTTGCAAGATGGACTTTCAGTATCAATGTCTTCTGAGTGTTGTTGCCCAGGAATGTGAATTTTATCAGAGGTGTTGGTGTTATTCTCTTTTGCAAGCGGATGCTGAAGTTCTCGTTTAATTGCGTCGATTCGGGCCGTTGGTATTAGTTCATTTCTCAGTATTACGCGGTACTGGTCTGCCACTCGTTGTTCAGTGACATTGAGATTTGGGTAGGCGTTGCAGAATTCTTCATGGAGCCTTTTCCTATAGTTGTTCGTGTTCTGCCCTAGTCCCGTGATGGAGTTATATATGTGCACAATAGTTTCATTCATGGACGTTGTCCACTTCATGCGCTTTCTAACTAACCCCGCTTGGGTGAGCACTGGCAGAATATCCTGCGCAGCACCTTCAGCGGTTCGAGTCGGCAATTGAATTGCACTCGTTGGTTGCTGTTGTTGCTGTAGCTTTTTTTGCAGCAGGAGCCCGCTTCCTCAACATCCTGCCACCGACGTCCCGCATGCTGTCATGTCCAGCGCCCGTCCAGACATGCCCTGACGATCCCCAGGCATTATTATTATTAGTATTGGCAACGGCGTTATGACATTAACGACATTTAATGAGTGCCAACCTTACTTCGTTCTAGTTAAAAAAACTTGAAAAAAATAAAAATAAATCATCTGCAAGAGGTGTTGTGGGTCAGCATCTCTGGTCATCATTTTGGGGTTGAGGTCTTGTGACGTTCTCTTCCAGAAATAAATGAATCTCTTCCATGGCCTCATCAACAGTGGGATTTCAGCTAGATTTTCCTGTTGGTGGTGTTTGGTAGTGCCTTGTTTGACAGAACCGATGATATCGAGCATCAAGGGCTACCAAATTTTTTAACTCATATATACGTTATTTTATTTTGAGAGCTCATTCATCACAACTTTTTTCAGCTGCTTTCAAAATTGTTTCACTGAGAGACAATTCGCAGGTCTTGATAACGTAATATTTGATTTACCACTGCTAACAGCTGTTTTGATCAACATATGTTCTCAAAAAAAACTCGACTCGAGAAAGGTTTTTACACCCCTTTCCTTCACTAAGGGCACTTTACTTTCATTTAAAATCTACTCACATAAAGACAAACCCACGCTGAGACTAAGATCAGATATTATTTAATCTCATAATCTCATAGAATCCATTATTAAGATTTTGAGTTCAAACGGCACCCACGTGATCGGCAGTAGGCCAATTGAAAACTGACAATTCATAGAAATGGATATGAAATTTTTTCTTTTTAAATCCGCAAGTTGGTCGAGTGTATTAACAATATAATAATCTTACAGCGTTTACAAATGTAAGTGTCCCTTAGCTGAGTTTCCATTAAGAGGTACCTCTTGTGTAAGTGGAACCCAGCAAAGAGAGACTTTTGGGTAAGCGGTGCAAATGAGCGTTGATCTCGGAAACTATCAGGTCTTCAGAGACAATTCTAGAGAAGAATTTTATTTTGGTAAGTATGAAAAGAAAAGTAGCCAGGTTTTCATCAGTCCAATTCAGAACAAAATCGATAATTCAATTTGAACGTATTATTAAATTCGAAAGGGAATTATATGATTTTCACTAGGTTTTCTAATCACGACAAGATGCCGAATCCAATTACAATTTACATAATTTGAGTAGTATTTTAATTCTTCAATATCGATCGTTATCGAAACAGTTTACAGACAGACACCGTATTTGATTTATATTTTTCCATGTATGCAATGAATAGAAATGATAATTGATGCACTTTATCACAGCCGGAATTATTGAAGCGTCAAGAAGATATATCGTCTTCTAGCGGTAGCTTCAGTAGCATTAGTGTAGTGAGGAAGAAAGTCCTAGGCCAAGAACGCAAAAACTAGAAAATTTCATTGAAAAGGTGGTGCCAGGTTAAGATGAAAGGCTATTTGAAGAACATTTCCGTATGTCAAAAAAAACTGTTCAAGTACTGATTGGTAGGCGCACATTGTTGAGATGTGTCATTTCAGTGTAATTGTTTTCTTTTCGTCGAATACTGAGAGTTTTCGACAAATATCTGACAGATTCAATATATCATTGAGTTCAGCTCATCACTGTTCAATTATGAATTGTCATCGACAAGAATTGTGGCAGAAAATGTAGAAAATGCTGTTGTTGGCCTTTTACAAAACAGATTTCGAAAGCTTCATCATTTTGAGAACCTGAAAATCAAACTTGATGTGAAATCTGTGATGGCAGCCTGTGTTTTACACAATATTTGCTCAGGGATAATGATGACTTCATTGAATGTGATACTTCAAGAGTTGATGATGTAACGATCTCGTTACAACCCTAATCCTCATCGCCGTGACGCTACTGCTTCCGTAATATACGGAATAATTAACCGGATTTTTCTAAGGAGGGAGGGGAGTCGTTCATTTTCAATTCCATTTGAATTGACCTTCAAATCAATTAGATTTTGAACTTGACGTTGTTAACAGGTGACGAAAAGTGAGTACGTTATATCTGGTGATAAAATATCTTTATTGATTAATTTCAATCATATTAATTTTACTTCATTTTCTTTGTTCAGAAATTTAATTTGCTGAATTTCGTAATTTTCATCCTGCTCACCATCAGTGGGTTGGGACTTTATTTATTATTATAAATCCTTTTTTCCTTTCATTTCTTCACTTGCCAGAGAGTACATGCTCCCTTTTTTTGTCATCATTTTTTCTTTAATTTCTTGATATAATTCTTTCGGATGATTTATTGAAAAGTTGTTGTACTTCTATTTGGTTAATTCTAGTTTGACCAATTTGTTGAATTTGTTTTCTCTTTCCGGAAAGATATAGCTAGAATTTTGTTATATTTTGTTGAACTTGATCATAGTTTTTTATCTATTCAATCACTTATAGTTCGTTATTCTGTGAATTATTTCACTTAACACTTAAAAGGCGTTTTTTACTGATTCCAATTATTATATTACTGTCGAAGGAGTTAGTTGTAACAGAATTAAATCGACCACCATTTTGACATCTACTAATTGTTGTCTATTCTGCACTGCACGTTGGAGTATCAGTTGACATTGAAGGGAAGCAACACCGTCTGAAGCTGAGTCTTAAGATCAGAATCTCGTGGACTGAAATCTTTTGGTTGATATACACCCAGCGAGCCTCCAATAACTGAACTGCAAATCAAAGGCATCTGGATTGAACCAGTGAGAACTAAAATTTTCTGCCAATTACCATCCAACGGGAAATACCCAGAATAGAACAAGTGAGGTCTCAAAATTTCTGTTTTTTTATAACTTTAACTCGATCAGTACATATTTATCAAAATTCTGTCTGGAGCCCAATTAGCTTTCTATAACGCCTTATTTGTATTTTTTTTATATAATCAGCCTTCAGCAATCATAACTTATATTTTTTTGTTTGTAAATTTTTAATTTTAATAAAATTGTAAAAAACCATTTTCTTCAACTTTCCCTGAAGCAGGATTCCTCTTGGTTTACGTGGTAAACCTGGCGCCCAACTAAAGTTAGGTTCTGTGAAGAAAATTTTGGGGACTCACCCCTCACCGTATCCATCTGAGCAGCCGATAGGCCAAGTACAACTGTAGGTTACACATTGGCGCCCAACGTGGGGCCCGCCATTTCTTTTGAGAGCTTCACAGTGCTTAACTTCCTTTTCTTTTCTTTTTTCTTTGAGGTCTTGCTTCTTGGAGACAATATTTGTAAAATAACTGGTCCGACAGAATTTGTTCAAAATTTACTAACACATATTATGTCTACTGGTAATATTTGCTTTTGAACGAACTCCTTCCTTCTCGATATTTAATTATTTTTTCTTTATCGCAAATTTTCTGAAGATATATACGATTTTCCCGAAATTCAATAAACTCATTTATTTTTGATTTTTTTCGTAACTTCGTATGGACCTATAAATTCGACACAATATGAATCCTAATCACTTGAAAATTAATGAACTGATTTATGAAATTAAAATTCGAGGTGTTGAACCTACTGGAGATATTGATACTAAGAGAAAAATATTAAGAGGACTTCTTAGTCAGGAAAAAGCTAATCGCAGTTTTCATGCCGTAACAAATCCATATTCTCATTCTCAAGACGTAGAAGAAATTGGTGAAACTCTCATTGATTTGAAAAAGGTTATTTCTGACTTTAGCGGTAATAGAGATGATCCTACCTATACTAGAATTTCTAGTCGTTTAACTCACGCGTCTAATCGATTATCTAAGTTAGTTGCTGATGAGGAATTTGAGATTTTGACGAAACAGAAGATTGAGTATGGAGTTTTAGAGTTGGAGGCTGATCTCGATTTGAAGGTGTCTCCTGCTAGGTCTTCTACCCCCACTCAGGTGAATGCTCCTGTCCATTATAGTAGTTCATCGAATGGTTCATTTGTGGCTCCACATAAATGGAATATTTATTTCACAGGTTCGACCCAGACCGAGTCAGTAAATTCATTTTTAGAAAAGGTTGAATTGTTGAGACAGGCACGAGGTGTATCGAAGCAGGAACTTTTCCAATCTGCTTGTGACTTATTTAGGGGATCAGCATGGACGTGGTTTGTTAATAGCAGAGCTAAATTTCACACTTGGGATGATCTTGTTGTTGAGTTGAAGAGAGATTTTCTTCCTTACTTTTACGAGGAGGACCTGGAACAAGAGATCAACGCAAGGACCCAGGGTTGCAACGAAAGGGTGTCTCTGTATATTTCTTCTATGGAAGGTCTTTTCAATAGGTTGACGAACAAGCCTGATGAACCAACAAGGGTTAGGAAAATTCGTAGAAATCTGTTGCCATTTTTTATTTCAGGTTTAGCGATGTATAATCCTCAAACAGTCCGTGAGCTCACCGAAATGTGTAAAAGGCTGGAAGAATCTAGAATATGGGCCAGTCGTTATAAAGCTCCACCGACTCATGATGCCGGCCTCTTGGAACCAGACCTAAGCAGACCTGTTCGTGATTCAACTTCTTTCTCTTCTATGACTAATAGGTCTATTTCTCGTGGTCAATCTAATAATGTATCTACAATATCTAGTTCTCGATGTTGGAATTGCGGTTTATCTGGTCACAACTATCCTCAATGTCGAAAACCCAGAACAGTATTTTGTTATGGTTGTGGTAAGAAGGACACATTTAAGTCTAAGTGTGATCAATGTAATTCAAAAAACGTGAATCGCGGTGGCGAGAACACGAATCTCGTCACCAGTCAGAACGGTCATGCTACAGTCAATCGAAATGTCACAAATCATGGCGCCGCGAATTCGAGAAACAACCGAAGACAGAACGTTTCGAACCAATAGAATATTCACATTCAAAGCCTTCAGTTGTACATATCAATCCCCTTTTTGTAAAGAAACCTAATGATAATCGCCCCTATCTCAACATTGAAATTTTCGGTCAAAAAATTCTTGCCTTAGCTGATACTGGTAGTACCTCTTCTATTTTGGGTTCTGCTGGTTTTTCCCTTTTGCACGAGCACAACATACCTATCAGATATGAATCCCCGATAAGTGTTACTACTGCTGACGGCAAACCACAGGATTTTCTAGGGTATATTTCGGTTCCCATTTCTCTGGATGGTGTTTCAAGGGAAATGAAAATATTGGTGATTCCCTCTGTTGCCCACGCTCTAATTTTAGGAATGGATTTCTTTGAATCATTTCGAATTGAAGCTAATTTCACTAATCTTTCTTATACTTATGAAGCTTCAATAAATGCAGTAAATGTTATCCGGCCTTTTTCGGAGTTGTCATCGTCAGAGAAAAAAGAACTTCAGGATGTGATAGATTGTTTCAAGTCTATTGCTCCTAACGATAAAATCGGTCGTACACATTTGATAACTCATCATATCGACACGGGAGACGCGAAACCAATCGTTCAACGTCAATATCCTTTATCGCCTACTATGCAAAATCATTTAAATAAAGAAATTGATGAAATGTTGGAATTGCAGGTTATACGTCCTTCTCAGTCTTCTTGGTGCAGTCCATTGTGGTTAGTTCCAAAACGTACAGGGGAATATCGTGTATGCTTCGATGGTCGAAAGTTGAATCAGGTTACAGCAGATGATATGTATCCTATGCCTCAGATAGACTGTATTCTCAATAAATTGAGGGACGCCAAATATCTCTCCTCAATTGATTTGACCAAGGCTTTTTTTCAGATTCCTTTGGATGATTCTTCCTGTGCCAAGACCGCTTTTGCAGTTCCAGGAAGAGGTCTGTTTGAGTTTGTTGTTTGTCCGTTTGGACTGAAGAACAGTCCTAGAGCTATGGTTCGCTTAATGGATAAGGTTATAGGTCATGACTTAGCGCCTTATTGTTTTGTTTATCTGGATGATATCATTATAGCCACTCCTACTTTTGCTCTTCATATCAAGGTTTTGAAAGAGGTTTATCGGAGACTCAAAAACGCGAATCTCACAGTAAATTTAGATAAGTGTGAATTCTGTCGCCCATCTCTTGTTTATCTTGGGTTTGTAGTCGATGAACATGGTTTGAGAACTGATCCAGAAAAGGTTTCTGCGATTGTTAATTATCCAACCCCCAAAAGTACAACTGAGATCAAACGTTTAATTGGTCTTGTCGGTTGGTATCGGCGTTTTATAAAAGATTTTTCGTCTGTCTGTTCTCCCATAACTGATTTGTTGCATGGTCGAAAGAAAGGACAAACTATTACTTGGACTCCTGAAGCCGAAGCAGCTTTCACTGAAATAAAATCTCGTTTAGTTTCAGCACCAGTGCTCGCCAGCCCTGATTTCTCGAAACCCTTCATTATCCAGTGTGATGCTTCTGATACAGGTGTTGGTGCTATTTTATACCAGGAATGTGATGGTTTGGAACACCCTGTAGCTTACGCTAGTAAAACTTTGACAACTTGTCAGCGTAAATATACTGTGACAGAAAAGGAATTGTTAGCGGTCATTTTCGGAATTGAAAAATTCAGGAGTTATGTAGAAGGTACCAAATTTACAGTTGAAACAGATCATGCCTCTCTTATCTATCTTCATAACTTGTCAAATCCTTCCGGACGTTTGACTAGGTGGGCTGTTAAACTTTCTCAGTTTAACTTTGCGATAAAGCATCGGAAAGGATCTTTGAATGTTGTGGCTGATGCATTGTCGCGCTCGGTCGCAGATATTTCTGTAATTGACGTTTCTACTTTTCAACCTGATAGATGGTATAAGTCAATGATTGAAAATGTTCTGAAGAGTCCCGATGAATATCCTTCTTTTCGTGTGGAAAACGGGATTTTGTATAAACATGTTCTTTCACATCACAATTTAACTAGTAATTTAACCGATTGGAAAATTGTAGTCCCTTCCACTAATCGTTTGGAAGTTCTCAGCTTTTATCATGATAAAGAAACTTCTGCTCATTTAGGAATATCTAAAACTCTTAATCGAAAATCAGAATTTGTAACGCGCGTTTCTCGGAGAAGCCTTAATCTCGAGCGCCAGCTATTCTTTTCAATAGGAAGAATAGCAAACCTACCAGAGTAGCTGCTAGCCAGAGACAGAGCTCGGTGTTGTCTAGGGTAGTAGCGACAACGAAGAAGTCAAAATCGAACTAAAGTTTATTCACAACTTCGGAAACCAATTACAAGGGAGACATGTGCGATACAAAATATGAGTGATTCTATCAGTGAAAACACATTCGGGAAATCTTATCCGGTCACGAGCACTTTATGAAATTTGTACCGGGTGTAGTGAAAAATTAACGGTTCAATAAAAATGCGCCAACCAGAACTGACGAATGCTAAGGACTTGCTATACGGTATCGGTGTGTAGTTATATTTCTCCGGGAATGAAACACAATAAGGACGGGTCTGTTCGAGACTTTTATTCGCTGCCCCAAGGGTTTTAGCACACCATGATTGACAGCGAAGAAAATGTCTATTTTTAACGCAACTACGGGATCTCACTGACTACGTGCGGTATCTCTTATTCTCTGCCCCAAGGGTTATAGCACACCATGATTGACAGAAAAGAAGAGATTTCGGATTTAACACTTATGACGCGGAACGCGGGGTTGACGGAACTTTCCCTTCAGTACCCCAAGGGCTAGGGCGGATCTGTTCGAGACTTTTATTCGCTGCCCCAAGGGTTATAGCACACCATGATTGACAGCGAAGAAAATGTCTATTTCGCGCAACGGGGTAAAGGACGATAAAATACAACAGAAAACGATACAGTACAGCAGTGTCAAAGTTAAGAAAGTAACGGCGTAGGTCTAACAAAGAAACTGAACGGTACAGACGGGGACCTACCTCCTTTGTTTCACGCACTCGAAACTCAAAGGATTTAAAAGAAAAACTAAAGAATTAACTCTAAGCACTGATGCAAATAACACAAAATGACTATTCTTCAACGGCGAAAGAATACCGAAAATTAAATGAATTTATAACAGAAGTCACTACGTTAGCAAGCGAAAAAAATCGAAAATACTGAAGCGAAAGGAAGGCACTGAAGTAAAATTCAAAAGTGACCGTCGCGGGGGAAAATTTGCTTTTATAGGTATATCCCCTCCCACGGTAAAAATCTGAAAATTCCAGAATGCTACAAGACTGAAAAACGTCGTCAGCTCCGGTTTACCGCATATCAACAGATGAAAAACGTCGAAATCTTCAGCGGCATGTAAGAAAAACAACGTGGAATACAGATAAGCGGTTTTTTACATTTACTCTGCCTGTCGGAATGAACGTACGGAATATTCGAGAATTAAAATATTTTCAAAGACGGAAATTTAAAACGAAAGAATTCACTAAGATGAACTCCAATTTTCCTCAGAAAACTGGGGTTCATCACACCCCCTGCATCTCGGAAGAAATTAACTTACGATGAAATAGTGAGCTTAATTTCACGACTCTATCTACCCCTAGTACCTTACTTTCGCGCGCGCCACCTATATACCATAGACAAACTATACTCGTGACCAGTTTACAATACTTCTCTATGGTTGGCAATGGTAGTTCCGATGCGCACGCAGAAACGTCAGCGTCAGTCATTTCGGCGCAGGTCTCCGCCATCTTGTCAAAGAACTTTGTTCAGCGTTCCGTGGATAAATGGTGTATAATAGTGGAAAATCTTCTTTCTCTATGTGGAAATTCATCTTCATCGTTGGTCGGAAACGTGCCATTTTTCATCCCTCCGGTGAGTACCTAATTTAACTGTGTTTGGCGGGTGTTTGAATTCCATCGTGGTTTTGTAGGTTACCCAGGATTCGTGGGAGCTGCAACAGGTGGAAAGCCTCCAACAGCTTGACGTGGGGGTTCAATGGACTGGTATGACCCGGCTGTACGGACGTTGAGACTCTCGGATCCGGTATGAGACTTGCAGGTGGGTAATTTCTAACAATAAACTCTCCAATCTTCATCGTTCCTCGTGGTCAACTTTTCTTCTTGGAACGGTTTTTCTCTGTACTCTGTTTTCAGGTAGACGGTGTTTTCTTCAGGTAAACAGTGTTAAATTGACGGTACAGTAATTTCGATTCGGTTCAGGACAGAAATTGGTTAGATCTATTGGATTAATAGACGGATATACTCAGTTGCAAGGTGAAACAGTATCCTTTATTGGTATTCCTTACATAAATAACAGATTTTTCGGACAGTTTTAACAGGTTTGATTTATAATTGCATGTTGAACGGATGAAAATCTGTAGATACGGTATTTCGGTCAACGGTGGTGCCTGTACGGAATTTGAACGGAATTGTTACGGTGTAATCGGTTATAACTAAGTTAGTGACGGGCTTCAGTTGTACGTGATTTCTCCTTGCTATTGTCCTTGGCCTCACGGAGTTCTCGACATCTTGGACAGGCACGGAGGGCTAACTCCCTACTGGTTGGCATACGGAACTTGTTCGATTTCTTCCGGGGCGGTTCGGATTGGGTGGATGCGCTGGGGATATCACATTGGACGGCAGCCTCGCGTTGACGGTGATGAGACTGACAAGTACAATTTCTGGTTAATGTACCTAGCAGGCCGCAACTGCTGCAGAAGAGAATCGGGGTACCGGTGCAGTGTGCTCGACTGTGCTCCCCTTGGCCACATCTCCAACACATATTAGGGCGAAGTTCTAAGTAGACATTGGGCCCCATTGTGCCAACTGTACGTACTCGGGCTGGAATCTTGGTTGTTATTTGACGGTTATCTGGACGGTTGTTATGTCGATGGCTGTCATGTTGACGATTATCCGGTTGTTTGGCAATCTTCCCCTTGTTTATGAAATAACGTTTATCTTGCTTATTTCTCTTTCCAGCTGGAATGTCTATCTCCATTGCATTCTGTCTCTGAGTCGGAACAGCCGCCTGTTGTAGTTCCTGCTTCCTGGGTGATGATGTGGAACGGTCAGTGACAGCGGAAGAGGTGTTTGGTTTGGGGCGACCAAATGCTTTGAGTGCCCCCAACGGCAACGGCACAGGACGGGGAGGAGATTCCGGTTCCTGGTCTTTTAGTGGCTCGACAAGACCCAGCTCCTCGTCCAGTCGTTCCAGAAAGTCTGAGTCGCTCATGTTGCTGCCAGACGGTATTCTGAAAAGAGGTAAGATCATTATTACCTGGTATTTTCATTTCTATACGGTGAACACACGGTTTGACTGGCGCAAATTTCTCTTTTTTTTTTTTCAGGAAGATAATTCTTACGGTTTCAATCCACTGGCACCCAGAGACGGTGGGCAGTGCCGGAGGGAAACCTGAGCTTCAGCCGGAGCCGGCGTTTGCCCTTGACGGTGGTTGGTATCAGGGCGATGACCTCAGTCCGAAGACTGGGTGACCACAGACGGGGGTTCGGTTGAGCCTGGATTTTGGATGCTATTCTTGACGGCAAAATCAGTGTCTTCCCTGGTGCTGGCGGTTCCTGTGGGACGGGAGACAGTTGGGGTGGTGGCGTTAACGGAGCAATTGGTGGAAGCGGTGCTGGTCTCAGTGTGGACACCGGTATCAGTGGGGGTGGCTGAGCTACGGTTTCAACTAACAGGACGGTATCGGTTCCAGGCCACTCCCACTGTGCAGCAGGTCTCCGGTGGGACGGGTTATCCTGGAGCAAACCTTCGATATACCATCGGACGGGGAATCTCAACCGCTCCATCTCCGCACGGTATTTGTCGTCCAGGGATGAGGCCCAATGCTGTTCCTCCTCACCCTGACGGCACGGTAGGCCGGTCGCCACCTCTACGGCCACTAACCCCAACGCCCACAGGTCGACGGACGTGTCATACGGCTCTAGCCTGCGCTGTTCCGGTGCCCAGTACACCATGGTTCCTGCTGGCTCGGTAAGCAGGGGTTGGGCGGTGGTGAGTGTTTCGGCCAACCCAAAATCTGCTAGCAGGAATCGGCACCGGCGGCGTAAGATGTTGGCTGGCTTGATATCTCGGTGTACTATTTGCCGACGATGACACTCCGTCACGGCTGCTGCTAACTGCCGCATCACGCGGAAGAACCGAGACGGCTGGTTCCTCGGCCCTTCTCGACGCAGGAAGGCATTTAGGTCCTCGTCGCACAGAGGCATTACCATAAAAAGGTAGTCTCCCTCTATGATGGCCTCTTGCAGGGGTATTATATTTGTATGTTCTAGGGACCTGAGTATGTCGACTTCCTGGATGGCGTGGTGAGTCAACATAGTCCTTTTCACCGCCACTGCTTGGCCGTGTCGTTGGCCTCTATAGACACGCCCAAAGCTGCCTTCTCCCAAGATCTCCCCCAGGTGTAAATGTTCCATCTGAAACATGTTAACTAGACACCTTTTGTCTTACGGAACACTGGTTCTGGTTGGCCGAGCAACTACAGTTATTCAGATCAACAGGTAAACGGAAAATAAGAATATAATCGGTAACGGAAAAAATATATACATATATATATTCGGTGACGGAAAAATAATATATATTCGGTAACAAAAAAAAAATAACGGATTTCCTCCTTTCAGAGGTTATTTCTATAGAACGGTTAACGGATCATGTCAATAATATTATTATGCATGAAATGGTTTTAAATCTTTAATGTGTATGTTAGTGATTTTTCTACCCTCTGTATCTTTCAGGTCATAGACGACAGGTGAAACGACTTTAACAACGGTGAACGGACCGGAAAACTTCGGAGCCAACTTGGCGGCGAAACTGTCAACGGCAGAGGATAAAGGACGGTCCCGGCGTAGAACTTTATCTCCCACATGGTATCGGATTTCTCTTCGTCGAAGATCGTAGTGGTGAGCCTGTTGTTGGAACGCACGGTATAGTTTAGTACGGACGAACTCATGAGCCTCCTGGAGATGTTTGATCTGTTGAGTACGGTAAGTCATATCTCTATTTTCTTCTTCTGTACGGTTGGATTCTCCGTTCATTTCTTCATTGTGGGGGTTTGTCGAATAAATCGCCCTCGGGACTTCTAGTTCCCTTCCATAATTTAAAAATGCCGGTGTAAATCCAGTAGACTCCTGTTTAGCGGTGTTGATGGCAAACGTTAACTCTCCTATCTTTTCATCCCAGGTTCTTTGATCGGTCTCACAAAACTGTGCTATCATTGTCTTTAGGGTACGGTTAGCTCTTTCTACAGGGTTGCACTGAGGAGTATACGGTGGTGTGAAACGGTGAGCGATGTTCAGCTCTCGGAGACTGTTCTTGAATAGCCTGCTGTCGAATTGTACTCCATTGTCGGATATTACTAGTTTTGGGCAACCATATTTCAGTATGATTTGTTCGTAGAGGGCCGAATAAACAGTTTTGGCGGTAGCTTTTCGCAACGGACGACACTCTACCCACTTTGTGAACCGGTCTTGCATTACCACGATGTAGGAGTTTCCCTTTTTTGACCGTGGCAATGGTCCAACTATGTCCGTAGATACTTCTTTGAACGGCGCATCCGCCATTCGGTGTGGTTGCATCTTACCAGGGGTTTTCTGTTGCGAAACTTTGTACTTTTGGCACGATGTGCAGTTCCTCACGTATTTCGCAATGTCTCTAAACATCCCTGGCCAGTAGTAGTTTCTGGCTATCCGTGCAATCGTTTTGGCAATCCCCATGTGACCTGCTAGTTCTGAGTCGTGGTTTTCCTTCAGTACTTCTGTTCGCTGTTCGGATGGTACACAGAGTTTCCAGGGTTGGCCGGTTCCATCTTCTGTGAAGTCGGATGAGTCCCAGAAATGTCGCAACAGTTTTCCATTTTCAACGGCGTAGTCAGGAAAATTTGCTGGGTCTTTTTCCACCTCCTGTAACTTTTTGTTGTACCATTTGCACTGAGTTGTTTCTATCTCGGATAAACATACGGAATCTAGGGACGGCAACGGGTTTCGGGATTTTCTCCGGCCCTGTACCTCAACAGCTTCTTGACTTTTCGGTGTTGGTTTGGCAATCAGTCGACCTTCCAGGTAACAGTCCGCGGTACTGAGGTTAATGGAAAAATTGAACCTTCCTAATACGTCCATTCCTAGAATGAGGTCAACGGGTAAATCAGGCACCAACAGAAATTTTACGTCGGTCAAGGAATAATCAGCCAGGTGAACAGCGGTAGTGTAGAGTTTGGGTGTTGTCGTGGGTTGTCCATTTGCAACCACCACGAAACCATTCTCAACATGTTGTCCGGTGATTCCCTTGCTTTCACATTGTTTTGCCACTTTCCGACTTACGAAACTCTTCGTGGCTCCGGTGTCAATTAATGCTTTGTAGTGCTTTCCGGCTATCTTAACTTCGACAAGCGGTCGGTTATCATTCCAGGCGGTCGATGTTATGGGAGTCAGTGTGTTGGGAGATATGGTCGACTCCTTCTCCATACCTCCGTCTAGTTTTCCGGACGGCAGGGACAATCTCGTGAGAGAATGTTCTCCCTCTGACATCGAGAACAGAATATTTTCGGTGGCCTGCGACATTCTCGACGCATGTGGCCATACCCACCACATCGGAAACACTGTGTCTGGAAGGACACTCTCCTCCCTGATGATGGCTCGGTCCGGTCAGCGTGGCTATTTTCGGCTCGACGGCGGGGTGGCGGTGTTGAAGTTCCGGATCTACCTTCGGACCTGTCTCCAGGAACCGGACGGTGTGACTCCTGTCGCTGTACTGTTGACTCCCTGGATCTGGGCGGTTTTGGACGGCTTTCCCCCGGCGGAGAAAGTCGTGTCTGGCCGGCTGGTGTCGGCGGGATTGATTTCCTATGATCAGTTGTTTGTACCTGTTCTCCGGTATCCACAGAAAAACTCGCCTGATATCGGTTCAGTTGGCGGGGAGTGTACGTCAGGTGAGGTTCCTCCACGAAACCTGGTTTTGAGGGTGGCCGGGTGTACTGGCTCATCTGCCATTGGACCAGTTCAAAAACTTTTCCTTTACGGAGAAGTTCATCATACGTCTTGGTCTCCTGGAAGGCCAAGGCCTGCTGTAAGGGCGGAATCAACCTTTGTCGGATGAGTCGGATCTGCTCCACCTCGGATGGTTTTGTATAGGTGAGCTTCTGGAATAAGTTCTGCATCCGGGTAACATACAGAAGCAACTTTTCCTCAGGACCTTGTGTTCGTCTTTTTATTTCCTCTAACAGATTCTCCTCATAGTTAACAGGCAGAAACGCTTCCTTCAGTTGGTTGCTGAAATCCTCCCAGTCCTCGAAAGTACCTCTCCTGGGAATAAACCAATCCCTTGCATCTTTCCGTAGTAATTCATAAACTGATTCAAAAACTTGTTCCAGGGACACTTTACGGGATTCAGCCAGCCCCTCCACTTCCTCAAGGAATCCGGTCACACTTCCAGTGCCATCAAAGGAAATGTTCCACTTGTGTACAGGGACAGTCGGTATTGTTGATCGGGACTCCGGTTCCGATCTGGCAGGTGTTGTGATAATAGGTCGGTCAGGATTTATCCAAGGTGCAGGTAAGTGTGGAAAAGACACCCTTCGTGTAGAATTAATCCATCTACCCTGTGTCAGACCCTCAGGTGTTGTTGTTCTACAGTCCTGTGACTGCGTGAGAGGTATCGCTGGTAACTGTCGCAGTAATGCTGTACATGTCTGCCTTGTCTCATTCATGACCTGTTCTAATGTTGGATTCCTTACAGGTGTTCCAGTATGTGAGACATCGACCGCCACAGGAGGATCGACACCATCTCCCAAGTCGATAAGCGATGGCTCTCGGAGCCCTGAAATCCGTTCCGGTTGGATCGGTGACACTCCAGGTGAACTGGGCACCTCCACATCTAAGAGAGACTTCTGATATCGGTTAGATGTCTGCAGCTGTTCACGATTGCTCTTTTTACGTAGCTCCTCTAGTGTTTCCAACGCCTTAGCTGTAGTTGCCTTCATTTGTCCAACTAGTTGTAACTGTGTTGTGTCTGCAGTAACAATAAAGTCCAGCCTTCCTTGTATGTGTATTAATCGGGTGTAAATTCGCGTAAATTCGTTAGCCGCATTCTCATGATTGAAGTTCTGAAGGGATTCCACTAAATCGGTGAGTTTATTTTGACAAATCTCAATCTCCGAGGCGGGATTCAATGACGTTGGGAGTAATAGAGGTTCATTAGACTGAAGTACTTGTCGTAGTAGACTCCGTTTAGTCATCACAGTACCCGGTATCGATTGTCCTCTCAGTTGTAATTCGTATGTAAGTTCATCACTGAGTAACCGGTTTACATCCATGTTCGACATATTATTTTCGCTTAAGTCCGATTCGGAACGCACCAATCTTTCACACTCGGTATGTCCTTCACAATCTGTTCAAGTTCCAAGTCCAACCCGGTAAGTTAATCGTTAGCTAACCTACTCACTTAAGTTCGAAGTGGGTATCGGTGTAACTCCAAAAAATAATAAAGTCTAAGTCCCGGTGTATCGGAAAAAAAAAAAAATCTAAGTTCAAGTCCCGGCGCACTAAAATAATCTTAAGTCCCGATGTATCACACCAAAAAAAATTTTACAAGTCCGACGTTACTTGAAAAAAATTTCAATCTGTCCCACTAAAGTCCGAAAACATTCGCGAAATACCGCACACACTCGCAAGTCGTTTCGTATAGTCCGGAAAATTTCCCGAAATTCGAATCGCACCAGAACGCACAGGTTAATTTCCAAACAGTTTTTCAAGTTCAATATCCAGAAAATAAATCGCAATAGGTTTCAGAAAAATCAGCAATAATTGGTAAGTTTCAACAGTACAGGTCAAAAGAAAATGAAAGCAGGTAGACAAGTTATCAATAGGGTAATAGGTGATTCACTATTAAACTGATAGGTAAATCAAACCTATTAAATTTTACCAATTGTGACAATAAATTTTCAATGTTCGGAAATTCACTCACCTTCAATACGAAATTAAAACAGTTCAATTCAATAAATCAGGAATAATAAGAAATCGGAAATAATTTTCACTGATATTAAGGCGCAATAACAGTTCAGTCCTCAATAACGTAATCGGCAAAAGGAATAATCACAAACTAATTAAATTATTTCCAATAGATTTCAACAATAGGAAAATTTTCAGAATATAGTCCAATTCAATTCACAGTATAACAGTTCAATACAGAGTGGCAGGTAATAAAACACAGTTCAAGTCTATTTTTCACAGTTCTCGGTTCAAGAAATAGTTACTCACTGTTCTTAGATTTTACTCACTGTTTCGGGAATTCACTCACTGTCCGGTTAATGTTTCTCACCTCTGTTGTTTCCTACTAGATTTTGCACAGTCCCTGCTCGGGCGCCATTTTGTAACGCGCGTTTCTCGGAGAAGCCTTAATCTCGAGCGCCAGCTATTCTTTTCAATAGGAAGAATAGCAAACCTACCAGAGTAGCTGCTAGCCAGAGACAGAGCTCGGTGTTGTCTAGGGTAGTAGCGACAACGAAGAAGTCAAAATCGAACTAAAGTTTATTCACAACTTCGGAAACCAATTACAAGGGAGACATGTGCGATACAAAATATGAGTGATTCTATCAGTGAAAACACATTCGGGAAATCTTATCCGGTCACGAGCACTTTATGAAATTTGTACCGGGTGTAGTGAAAAATTAACGGTTCAATAAAAATGCGCCAACCAGAACTGACGAATGCTAAGGACTTGCTATACGGTATCGGTGTGTAGTTATATTTCTCCGGGAATGAAACACAATAAGGACGGGTCTGTTCGAGACTTTTATTCGCTGCCCCAAGGGTTTTAGCACACCATGATTGACAGCGAAGAAAATGTCTATTTTTAACGCAACTACGGGATCTCACTGACTACGTGCGGTATCTCTTATTCTCTGCCCCAAGGGTTATAGCACACCATGATTGACAGAAAAGAAGAGATTTCGGATTTAACACTTATGACGCGGAACGCGGGGTTGACGGAACTTTCCCTTCAGTACCCCAAGGGCTAGGGCGGATCTGTTCGAGACTTTTATTCGCTGCCCCAAGGGTTATAGCACACCATGATTGACAGCGAAGAAAATGTCTATTTCGCGCAACGGGGTAAAGGACGATAAAATACAACAGAAAACGATACAGTACAGCAGTGTCAAAGTTAAGAAAGTAACGGCGTAGGTCTAACAAAGAAACTGAATGGTACAGACGGGGACCTACCTCCTTTGTTTCACGCACTCGAAACTCAAAGGATTTAAAAGAAAAACTAAAGAATTAACTCTAAGCACTGATGCAAATAACACAAAATGACTATTCTTCAACGGCGAAAGAATACCGAAAATTAAATGAATTTATAACAGAAGTCACTACGTTAGCAAGCGAAAAAAATCGAAAATACTGAAGCGAAAGGAAGGCACTGAAGTAAAATTCAAAAGTGACCGTCGCGGGGGAAAATTTGCTTTTATAGGTATATCCCCTCCCACGGTAAAAATCTGAAAATTCCAGAATGCTACAAGACTGAAAAACGTCGTCAGCTCCGGTTTATCGCATATCAACAGATGAAAAACGTCGAAATCTTCAGCGGCATGTAAGAAAAACAACGTGGAATACAGATAAGCGGTTTTTTACATTTACTCTGCCTGTCGGAATGAACGTACGGAATATTCGAGAATTAAAATATTTTCAAAGACGGAAATTTAAAACGAAAGAATTCACTAAGATGAACTCCAATTTTCCTCAGAAAACTGGGGTTCATCACAAATTATACTACTGGCCAAAAATAAGAAGGGACGTTTACAAATATGTTAGAAAGTGTCCTATTTGTGCTGCCTGTAAAAGTACGAACTTGCCTCCGGCCGGTCAAATGGGTTCATATAAAAACATAAATTTTCCCTTTCAATGCCTTTCTGCGGATATTTTAGGTCCCTATCCTAGATCTAAAAACGGAAACCAATATGTTTTAGTGGTTGTCGATTGGTTCACTAAATTTACTTTGGTTCAGCCGATGTCTAATGCTACTTCGAAAAATATCGTCAAATTTATTGAAAATCATGTATTTCTCATTTACGGAGTACCACAGATTATGATGGTTGATAACGGTAGTCAATTCATCAGTAAAGTGTTCAAGCATTTGATGGAAACTTATCGAGTGCAAAAGATTTGGTACAACGCGAAATATCATCCTCAAGTTAATTTCGCAGAGCGAGTCAATAAAGTTATCGTTACATCAATACGCTGCTACATTCATGATAATCACAAAACATGGGATTCTTCTATTTTCAAAGTAGCTCAAGCTATAAGATTGGCAAAACATGACGTCACCGGATATTCTCCTGCTTTCTTAACTTTTGCTCGGAATGTTCCTGTGACAGGGGATTTTTATGGAAAAATTTCGGACAATGATAAGAATATTCCTTCTATTTCAGACAAATCACAACGAATTGATGACGTTCAAAAGCTTCCTGATTTATTTGTAGAAGTGCGAAATAGGTTGCATCAGGCTTATCTTAGGAACTCTCATCAATACAATTTGAGGAAACGAAAAGTTAAATTTTATGTCGGTGACAAGGTGTGGAAGAAGAATGTTACTCTTTCTTCAGCTGTCAATAATTATTGTGCCAAGTTAGCCCCTAAGTTTGTACCTTGTGTTGTTACTAGAGTTGTTTCAGATTTGGTTTACGAACTTCAAGATTCGAATGGTAACGATTTGGGTCGCTGGCATATTAAGGATATTAAGTCAGCCTATATGGACGAAAACTCAGATTCCGATGAGGAGGAATATTTCAGCGCTGATTCAGATGATAGCTCAAAATAATTTTATCTTCACTTTGTAATTTGTCTTTATTATCTATAAACAATGCTATCATGAAGCAGAATGAATCTGTTGAATGGCATAATTATGAAAGAATCTACATTTTTGTAGTTCCTTCGGAAAATTTGTGCTTTCATGAGGAAACCTTTCAACGGAGTTATGTTCATTCGGTTCTAGTAATTTTGATAATTTGAGAACTGATGTAACATATAAATTTGCGTTCTATATGATTTATCTTTATACTTATCTATATATTGCATAATTTTGAGTTTGATAATAGTGCCTGAATTTCTACCTGGTTCCTCTGTGATTGACATGAATCTAAATTAAAAAAAAAAAATTTGTGAACTCCTAAAGTTTCCAAATTTTTTTTTACCCAGGTGGGGTGGTGTGTAACGATCTCGTTACAACCCTAATCCTCATCGCCGTGACGCTACTGCTTCCGTAATATACGGAATAATTAACCGGATTTTTCTAAGGAGGGAGGGGAGTCGTTCATTTTCAATTCCATTTGAATTGACCTTCAAATCAATTAGATTTTGAACTTGACGTTGTTAACAGGTGACGAAAAGTGAGTACGTTATATCTGGTGATAAAATATCTTTATTGATTAATTTCAATCATATTAATTTTACTTCATTTTCTTTGTTCAGAAATTTAATTTGCTGAATTTCGTAATTTTCATCCTGCTCACCATCAGTGGGTTGGGACTTTATTTATTATTATAAATCCTTTTTTCCTTTCATTTCTTCACTTGCCAGAGAGTACATGCTCCCTTTTTTTGTCATCATTTTTTCTTTAATTTCTTGATATAATTCTTTCGGATGATTTATTGAAAAGTTGTTGTACTTCTATTTGGTTAATTCTAGTTTGACCAATTTGTTGAATTTGTTTTCTCTTTCCGGAAAGATATAGCTAGAATTTTGTTATATTTTGTTGAACTTGATCATAGTTTTTTATCTATTCAATCACTTATAGTTCGTTATTCTGTGAATTATTTCACTTAACACTTAAAAGGCGTTTTGTACTGATTCCAATTATTATATTACTGTCGAAGGAGTTAGTTGTAACAGAATTAAATCGACCACCATTTTGACATCTACTAATTGTTGTCTATTCTGCACTGCACGTTGGAGTATCAGTTGACATTGAAGGGAAGCAACACCGTCTGAAGCTGAGTCTTAAGATCAGAATCTCGTGGACTGAAATCTTTTGGTTGATATACACCCAGCGAGCCTCCAATAACTGAACTGCAAATCAAAGGCATCTGGATTGAACCAGTGAGAACTAAAATTTTCTGCCAATTACCATCCAACGGGAAATACCCAGAATAGAACAAGTGAGGTCTCAAAATTTCTGTTTTTTTATAACTTTAACTCGATCAGTACATATTTATCAAAATTCTGTCTGGAGCCCAATTAGCTTTCTATAACGCCTTATTTGTATTTTTTTTATATAATCAGCCTTCAGCAATCATAACTTATATTTTTTTGTTTGTAAATTTTTAATTTTAATAAAATTGTAAAAAACCATTTTCTTCAACTTTCCCTGAAGCAGGATTCCTCTTGGTTTACGTGGTAAACCTGGCGCCCAACTAAAGTTAGGTTCTATGAAGAAAATTTTGGGGACTCAGCCCTCACCGTATCCATCTGAGCAGCCGATAGGCCAAGTACAACTGTAGGTTACAATGATGAAGTGGAAATGACAGAGCCTGAAGTTCGGGATAGTTCTAGCACTACATGAGAAAAGAAATATCATTTTCGAAAACATGTTCAGATAACATATTTGGGTTATTGGTAGTTGTTATGTTTATTGTATAATATCATTATGGCAAATAAAATTCATTGTTTTATCGAATGAATTGTATAATTTTTATTAGTTTAATGTCACAAAAAAAAGGTTCTCAGTATATATGACATGAAAAATATGAAAAAAATATTATTCCTATCAACTACTAAAAAAACATTCCAAAAAAACATTCTATTTGAGATTATAGGAAATATGTGAAAAGAGAAAAATATGTGCAAAAAATACATATAAAGTTTACAAATGCAAATATTAAATCATAAAAAAAAACTAAAAATAAAGTGAATAACTATTACAAAAAAAGCTAATTGCATATAAAGTATGCAACAAAAAATATTTGTTCACATCTCGAGTAAATGTGATAATGATTATTCATAATATCACAAAAATCAGTCCATCAGGAAAATACATATAAAAAAATATTAAAAAAACAAATATTGAATCATCAGAAAAAACTCCAAAAAATATAAAATAACTAATAAAATAAAGAATTTGTTAATTATTGTTCACATTCTTTTTTTAACTGTCGCAAATACTTTTCAAGGAGTTCATCTTTCCTCTACTCCAACTTAGTTTTTTGTTTCTCTGTCGCCATTTTCTGCCTGTGCCTTAACATTTTTTTCCTCTTCATGCTTTGGCTGTTAAGTCCTCTTTTCTTACTGTTGGAAGGAGTTGAAGGACTTCTGGGGACAGCGGAGGTGGAAGGTGTTGCAGGATTACTGGGGGCAGTGAAGGTGAAAGGTCTTGTAAGAATGGAGGTTGTGGGATTAGAAAGGATTGATGTTGAGGGTTTGGAGAAGATGGAGGTTGAGAGATTGGGTATCAACGTTTATATGGGAAGATGATGCAGCAGGCTCGAAATGGCTAGAATTCTCTGAAATGAAATTAATATTCATAATTTTGCCATACATTGAGAGGTATGGGAGGATACAGATTTTATTGACATTAATAATTTCAATTCAAGACTTACTACTCACAATGTCCATTAGATCAACATGGGAATTTTTAACATGATTTGATTCTTAAAATTATTAACTTGTTCAACAAACTGCTCTCCAAGGCAAAATGGCATTCATTACTGGGTTTGTTACCTAGAACAGCGCATCCATCTCATCAAAGAATAAAAATCTGCTTGGGGCTCTTCCGGATCAATTCTTCTGATCTTTCGTCATCTTGTGACTTCTGACCAGGGATTTCCATTTATTTTGTACCATGTTTGTATTTACCTACAATCCCCGGCTCAGTAAGTAATTACTGATATACAGATTTCGGTTTTTTTGAGTCTCAGGTTTTCATAATGAGCCTCCATCGATTTAATTCAAGATATTACCATGGTATAGTGTCATGTTATAATATGCGATTCCTGAAAAATGGAACCAAAAACTGAAACGCAACCAGAACAAATGTGAAAAAACCGGCCAATATGACAAGTTTGACGTTTCACAACTGTCAGTGCGGTACGCTCCAGGATAGCAGCCAGTGCACACCAGCTAATGACTAGAAAGACACTTATATTGTAGCAAATTTAGTCTACATTGAAACATCTGGAGAGGTTTTTCTGAAATCTAGTCGTTTAGGGTGATAATCTCTAAAATTTAAAAAAACTCGATTTTTCACAAAATGGGATTATTCATAGGACCAACATCATATAATAATAATAATATAATAGATCATTATATAATAATAATAATAATAACCACTTTCTTACTTCGAGAAGGTTCCTTATTACAATTACCATCCGGATGCTGTGTTGGAAAATGAACATCACAAGCTCTACTGGGATCGCACGGTTCTCACAGACCGGATAATAACCCACAATAGACCAGATCTCATTTTGCTAAATAAGGATGAGGACACAGCACTATTCATCGACGTGGCAATTCCAAATAATAACAATCTTTTAGATAGGCACACTGAAAAAATTTCAAAATACAGAGATCTCGAGGAACAAACCAGAAGACAGTGGAAGCTGAAAGATATCAAGACCATCCCTATTGCCATTTCATCTACAGGCATTATACCGAAGAAACTACTAGAGAACTTGAGGAAACTTCATTTGGACGAAAACATTTATACAGTCATGTAGAAGGCGGTACTGCTCGGAACGGCGAGAACTGTACGCAAGTACATGGGGAATGCAGAGGAACACCGTCTGCTAAGACAGGAAGTGCGGGTGGAGCAGGAATCCAACCTACAGCAGGGAGCCGAGGAGCGACCCGGACCAGACCACCACCACGAGCCCGAAAACCTGGAAAACGCTCCAACAGAGCTTAATCCTTTTGATATCTGAGATATCTGGGATAAGTGAATTTTCCTCTGGAGAGAAGTGAGAAAGCCGCAAGGCTAAATTCATAAAGTATATAACAAAACTAGCAAGGTAAGAGGGTTTTTACTGGCGAATGGAGGATATAACTGTCGAGCCGCAGGCGAGTTACCTCCTTGAGCCAGTAAAACCCGTTATCTTGTGTGTATTGTTTTATATTTTATTTTTTTCTCAGTTGTAAAAAGGTAAGATCAATTCCAAAAAAATCTCAATAATTTTTAGCAAATGTCCTAAGCTATGGAAGCGTTGCCATGAACATGTCTGTTTATTTTTCTTTACATTTGCTTTGGCGAAAGTGAAAAAAAAATGTACCAAAAGAAATTATTGAGGCAGCCAGCAGTGTAGCTTCAAGTTTATTACCTGCAAAATCAGCTTCAAGGTACGAGCGAGAATACGACGCCTTCAAAAAGTGGCAAAACACAAATAGTGTGATTGGGGTAACTGGAGATGTTTTGTTGGTCTACTTGAATCAACTATCAGCTAGATTCAGCCCTAATACTTTATGGGCAAAATGGTCTATACTGAAAAGCTGCTTGGAATTGAAAGAAAATGCCCCTGTTCGCAGGTTTGTTTTCCTTAAAAAATTTATTGAAAAATATGACGTTTATTTGTCATTTGCAGATTTCAAAAGGTAATAGCGTTTCTGAAACGAAAAAATGAACGTTATACGCCAAAAAAAGGTCAAGGTTTTAAGTAAAGAAGAGGCTGAACAATTTCTTTTACATGCTCCTGGTGACCAGTGGTTGCTGGCGAAAATTGTAGCAATATTTGGGATTTTTGGATGCTGTCGATGTGACGAAATTCTCTCCTTAAACATGAATGATGTAGGAGATATGAGAAAATACGTTATTGTGACATTGCGGCAAACAAAATATTTAATAACAAGAAGATTCACCATAACCGATGATGGCTGCAGCTTCAAGCCCTGCATGTTATACAGAAAATATGTAAATCTTCGGCCTCCTGGAACAGAAAGCCTAAGACATGGAAAGTGCATTTTCCTTAAGGCTGGCCAGCACACTGTTGGTGGTGTCCCAAAGCAAATAGCTAAATATTTAGGTTTAAAAGACCCAGAGTTATACACTGGCCACTCTTTCCGCAGAGCTGGAGCCACTATGGTTGCGGATTCGGGTGGAGATATTTTAGCACTGAAGCGTGCAGGAGGGTGGAAGAGCGCCGAAATTGCGATGAGTTATGTCGATGATTCGGTCAACAAAAAAATCGAAATGTCTAGCAAATTATTTGGTAGTAAGGAGAGTACAAATGTTCTGCAGTCCTCGAGTTCAGCAGTTTCTAAGTCAACAGATGGTTCATCATCATCAGTATCAACTTTTTCATCATAAAAAATCTGTGTTACTGGAAATGACAATTGTATCATGATTTTCAACATATATGACGATAAAACAAAATTTTCTTATCTAAATAATACTACTAACTTGTAAAAATTTTGCAAGTTAACTGTCAGTTTTACAAGTTAGTGACTTGATAAAATAAACTTTCTTGATTTATATTGTGTTTTTAGAAACGGCCGTTTGCAAATGAAAAAGGAATAAATATATTTACAGCATCAATGAAAGTTACATGCTCAGTCAAAACAAAGGAATTACAGTATTATTCTCATGCTCATGAACTCATCCAGTGAGTAAAATATATTTAAGTGTAAAAGTTCTTTGAAAGACTTCTTAAACTTCTTCTCTGATCAAACCCTAAATCTCTCTGGTAGCTTATTGAAAATTTTCGGACCCCGAAAGTCAACTCCTTGCTGGGAAAATTTACGGCTATGATATGGAATGGACAAGTTTGTCCTATTCCTAGTGTTGATGGAATGATAAGTACTATTGGTTGGAAATTTATTCAAGTTGTTGTGAATATACGTGGCAAACTCCAATACATAAATGGCTGGAATGGTAGATACTCCCAATTTTCCAAAAGCTTTTTCGAATAGCTCTCTTTTGGTAAATCACCAGATCCTGCACATGTACAGATGTCCCCCACAGAAGAATTCCATAGGAAGCAACTGAGTGAAAATTGGCGAAATATATTGTTAATGCTGCCTGTTGATACTTTGCTCACAGTTGTTATTGTATAAATGGCCGTCGCTAGTTTTTTCTTCATGGTCTCTATATGTGGTTCCCATGACGGAGCTCCGTCCAAGGTTAGTCCCAATAATTTGATTGTATTTTCTTTATTACTTTTTAAAATGAGTTGTAGTGTTTTATTCTCATGTATTGAAAGGGAATTGAATCTGAACCAATCTCTAGCTTCCATCAAAACTTATTCCTTCAACTGCTGTAGAAATTTCAAATTTAACGCTTTGAGGAAAAAGGTGGTGTCATCAGCAAAAAGCTATGTTATCAAAAATATGAAGAGATTATCTGCAGTCATTTCTAGGTCATTCATGAAGACTATAAACAATATGGGCCCCAAAATTGACCCCTGAGGAACTCCAAAATTTACCCTCTTCATGTGTGATTTTTTATTTTGCCATTGGACCTGCTGCTGTCTGTTTTCAAGGAATGATATTATCATTAGTAATGGCGTACCGTCCACGCCATACAGACAGAGTTCTTCAATAAGTAATTCATGACTCATACTGTCGAATGCTTTTGTCAGATCTGCAAAAAAATCAGAACTACCGGATTGGATGCATGCTACCGCATATTTTCAGGATTTTAGTTACTGGACTTATTTTGGTTTGGAGTAGTTCGAAGGCAGAGCATGATAAAACATTACGAGTACCTATTACAAAGGGCTCGAGAATGTAATACAAAATTTTACTTTGATAATGTTACTGCCCCCGTACGGAAGGAGCGAATTACTCCTATGTCATGACCAACTTACCCCGAACCTGAGGCTTGTCTCCACATTCATAAAAAATTTAATCAGGTACTTCTCAAATTGAAACTTATTTCGAAGTTTTTCAGAGAAGCCCAAAATGATAAAATTTAAATTTATTCCTATGTAGAGTTTCATTCACAAGATTTATTTATTTTTATTTATTTATTTATTCATTATGCTTCGCATAATTTATGAACGGTACAACCCATTTGATACATAATAATATAAAGAAAAATAAAACAAACTGCATACAATAAAATTTAAACACTACAGCAAACTCAAAACTAACACCTTAAACAACGATAATGATAAACCAAAAAACTGAAGAGTAGGTGACATACTGTTACAGCGTGTTAAACATCTATTAATATAAAAATGCTTGCGGTAGTTGGTACGGACAGGATCAGGATAAAAATACAAGACTACACGAGACGTCCTCGAAGGTGCATTGAAACTGATCAGGCTCAGCAGTTCAGGGCAATTTATATAGCCATTCAAGAGCCTATAAAGGAACACAAGATCGAGAAGTGTCCTTCTGTCGCTGAGAGATCGCAGACTTAAACTAGTTCTGACAAACTCATAGTTAACGGAGACGCTTGGAATTCTCAACCTATAAGCCACCAGACGGAGAAATCTATTTTGAACACCTTCGACCATTCGGATGCGAGTACTATATGAAGGGCTCCATACAACCGAGGCATACTCAAGGATTGTCCTAACGAGAGAGCAATAAAGATATTTGAATATCTCAATGGAGAACTCTCTACTATTCCTCTGAACAAACCCTAACAACTTCAACGCTCTTTTCTTGGCATAGGTAACATGTTCATCGAAGATTAAGCGCGAATCAAGCACCACCCCCAGATCCTTGACCACGTGAACCCTTTGGAGGGTGACACCACAAAGAGAATAGCTAAAAGAAGGCTCGCTCCCTCGAGAAAAAGTGATCACATTACATTTTGACAAGTTCAGTTCCAGTCTATTGAGCTCGCACCAATCAGAAAATCTAAGCAAATCTGCTCGCAAACGCAAAACATCTTCGAAACAAGAAATAGATTTGAATATCTTCAGGTCATCGGCAAACAAGAGAAAAAAACTATAAAGAAAAACAGAGGATACATCGTTAATGAACAAAATAAAAAGAAGTGGACCTAAGTGGGAGCCTTGAGGAACACCCGAGGGAACGCCACTTGATTCTGAATAGCAACCACGGTAACGCACAGAGAAGGAGCGTCCTCGCAAAAAACTCTCTAGCCAATTCAACAGGGGAACATCGAATCCCATCTTACGTAACTTCATCAGCAGAATGCTATGATTGACCCTGTCGAAGGTCTTGCAAAAATCGGTGTATACTGCATCTACACGACACAGATTTTCCATTGATGAACTCACTTTATCAAGAAACACTAACAGATTGGTCGAAGTCGACTTTCCTCTGCAAAAGCCATGTTGTTCCCCGATGATTAAATTATTACAGTGCCAGGTCAAACGAGAGCAGACGAGTTTGTCAAAAACTTTTGGAATAGCAGATGGAAAGCATATTCCCCTGTAATTAGACACATCGTGCTTGTTGCCAGATTTGAAAATAGGGACAATGAAAGTTTTCTTCCATAAATGCGGAAACACGCCAAGCCTAAGGGAAGCATTGAACAAAGAGGTCAGTGGACCAGCTAGAGAAAAAACACATCTAGTTAGCAAATAGGAAGGCACACCATCAGGACCACAAGAATAGCCAGGCTTGAGACCGCCAAGAGAATCGAACACCTCAGATGCAGTAAGCTTCAAGAAGTTGAGGTCCAGGACCTCGGGGATATCAAAATCAGGTGGCACAATGTCTTCACTTTTAAACACTTGCCTGAAGAACTCCGCAAATAGCTGAGCTATTTCGTCTGTATTCCCACCCTGTCTCGATTCAAAAAACATGTTCCCCGGTACAGTGTTGGACTCCTTGACAGAATGAACATACTTCCAGAAATAATGTGGATCAGATGAAATCTTAGCCTGTATATTGAGCAAATAATTATTATGAAGTTCCTTGCTCAAATCCTTGCACTGTCTTCTGAGATCGCTGAAAACCTGATAATCCGCTGGCGAACCCGAAGTCCTGAACCTGGCGTGTGCTCGCCAGATTGAGAAAAATAGAGAAAAAAAAATAATTTAACCATACAAAGATGTATATTATTGTAAGCGTTGGTGCTGTCTTTGGAGATTTCTTAACCAATTTCTGAAATTTTGTATTGGAATAATTTCTGTTTGAATTTTAACGGAAGCGATGATTCTAATCTTCTGAAGTCCATATATCGATTGATTCAGGTGGAACACTCATAAAGTGGTTCAAAAGTTCGAGCGAATACAATTGATACTCACATATAAGAATCATAACTTGAAAACAGGATTTTCAGTTCCAGACTGAAAACATCTATTTGTCATGACCTACAAAATCCTGGTTTTGATGTATCAGTGCCTGTCTCTGTTCCGTATGGCGTTATTAATCAGGTCCTAAGTTTTCCGATTTCTCATGTACACAGATCGCCAATAAAGTATTTACCATATTTAATCATCAAAAGTGGCTATGCTTTTTAGGAATTCCAGATTTCGATCGAATAAGCTAATAAATTACGCTCAGTAATTACTCAGAACACGAAGGATTTTTTGAATCCATACACGGAATCGGTTAGTTTCAAGTCATGAAAGAAGGCCGGAAAGAATTAACATTGGTGAATAACTTCATGAAAATTTTCGGTTGCTCGTTCCTCAAAAATGGGAGTGAATTGGACGCGAGACCTTCATGTATTGCCTTATTTCTGTTAGTTTTCTTTCATCTTACCTCGTTCGGTGAAAATTTTGGAAGTCTGAGTTCCAGTCACTACTCTTCGACACAAGAAATAATCGTATTGGTTGTTAAAGGCTTTTCTGCATCCATGATATTATTCTACAGAATAAAAAATGGACCGTATTTCGAAAAATTGGAAGATTCACTTTATGATGAGGGCTTCGTAATTTTCGATTTTCAAAACAGAAAGGAGAGACTCCGTACAATATCTAAACTATCCTTTGTATATATTGGAATAGTTCTGTGCATTACGATCAGGGTGTTTTTCGAACTTAAAGAATGGAGATCGAGAAAAGTGACGTTTTCGGCGGATTACGTAGCAGATATCATAATCTATTTTGAGATTATTTCAGCCGAATTTATACTGATTCTACTCCAAAAAACAGTGAGTCGAGGCAATGTTATGGTAGAATATGTCATCAAGGTATTCAACAGTTCTCCACTGAAGCAGGTCACGAAGAGCGAGAATGCAGATTTAATAATTATAGAATGGACACGAAGTGCTCTCAATTCAGAAAATTTTGAAAACACCCAACAAATTTTGGATTCTATAATGAATTGTTTAGTGATTCTACCAAACGTTTCAGATTTCTTTTCGAGAACCTTTGGAATCACCCAAAAATTTTGTAATGGTGCATTGATTACTTCGATTTGTGCGCAGATGAGTTTGGTTTTCAATAAAATTAATGGAAACTGTATATCACTGGCAGACTTCAAACGAAGTTGTATGATTATCATTCTGATGGTAAGTAGATTGTAAAATTTATGGTGGTATTCTGCTTTCATCTGTAAGCCAATCTGTAAGTCTTCATAAGCTTACAGGAAAATTGCAATTCTGGACGGTCAGTAGTAAGATGTTTTTAGACATCTTAGTCTGTAGCTTACAGGAATCCGTAACTATTTACGATAAGTAGTTCAAAAGTGACACTGTCAATGAGATAGTAACTGAAACATTTCCAGAATTGCATTATTTTCGAATCTGTCAATCTGATATTAGTGTTCTGTGATCTGAAACTTATAGATCGATCGTACGCTACGGAATCGTAACTTACGAAGGAAAAGCAGAATACAACCATTAATCATATAATAGATATAAACCTCTCTGCAGAATTGTTACAGTTTTTATCATACTCGGCTTTTTGACCACTGGTTCCTCAAGACGAGAGCATTCACGATTTTCTGGAAGTTGTATATTTTTAATTGCCATCAAATATTGGGTAGGACTCATTGAATTCGGGGTAAAATTGAATTATTGTTCGAAATTGAAAGAGCTAGAGAGTATGTAGAAACTCAAAGTTTTCAGAGCAGGTTCGAAGTTCAAATGCTCGAGTTGATCCTGATAATGGCCAACAACCTACTGTTATTTTGAATACTAATAAATAAAATACCGATACAAAAGCATTCATGATTACTAGTGAGGTATCTACTGATGAAACCTTGCCAACACGCAGTGGCTCGCGTGGCATTGTATTGGCCATGAAACCGAAACTACCCCAGGTGAGTAGGTAATCTCACACTGATTTATCAGTCTGTCCCAAGGATTCTGGGGGGGACAAAAATTTGACAAGAGTACGTTCAAAGAAACAAACAGTTCTCAAAATTGCAACCTTAAACACTAGAACTCTACTTTCAGACGAAAGTTTTACTGAAATGGAAAAAAAATTAGAAAACATAAAATGGGATATAGTGGGAGTCGGTGAAGTCAGAAGGTGAGGTGAAGGTCTTGAGACCCTAAAATCTGGTCAATTATTTTACTACCACGGAGAACAACATGAGTCAGTGGAAGGTGTTGGGTTCTTCATAAACAAAGAGATAGTGAGAAATCTCAGAATGGTACAGCCAGTTTCCACTAGAGTAGTATATGCCATCCTTAGAATAAACACCAGGTATGATGTAAAAGTTATTCAGGTCTATGCCCCAACAACGGATCATACAGACGAGGAGGTCGAAGTTCTTTATGATGATTTGGGTGCAGCTCTCTCAAACAATCCTACACATTTCATCATTGTATGCGGCGATTTTAATGCCAAAATAGGAACAAATATGGATCCATCAGAAACGGCTCTTGGTAATTTTGGCAGTCCAGGGCGAAATGATCGTGGCAACACTCTTTTAAATTTTCTGTTGGAGAAAAACCTATTTCTATTGAAAAAATGAAATTAGAACTTCTCTACAAATACGTACTCGGTCGAAGACGACCAACAAACAAAAAATCTTCAATTTCTTAAACATATGCAAATGAGCGCAAAACAATAAACCATTTTTTTTGTAACAAAAATCTTGGGTTAAAATTCAACTTCCCAACTTAGCGCGAGTTATATTTATTAAGGCAGGAAAAGCGTTTTTAAAAAGCTATATTTCGTACAATACGTTTATACAGTGAAAGTTATGTCAGAACTGATTCAATGATAATAAAATTATAATTTATAACCTCGGTACACTTTCTTAGTTCTTGGAAAATGAGACGATGCTGAGATTGCACTTCCTGCGATCTTCCAACGAAGTTCATCGTTCTCGGATATATAACTCCTCCATCCTCAGAAAGGTGCCTACGTAGTAAAGAATGGAACTACTCTAGCTTGGGATTCTTCTCTATCTGGTTGATTTCGTGGAACTGCTCGTGGTTGGAATTCTTCTGTTTCTGTTTGATTTCTTGGAACCCTGGATCTTAGCCACAACTTAATTTTCCTCGATCCAAAATAGGAGATAATTATGAAAAATAGCAAATAAATGATAATTATCAGGACTTCATGCAATGATTTGGTACTTTTTTGCTTTTCCATTAAGGGTTGAATTTCCTCTTGTTTCTTCTTCAATTTGTGTATTTGGTCCAATGAAAAATCTTCAAGTTTTATTTTGAATGCAGTTAGGGTTGTTGCATTCAACTCGGCAGCAATTTGAGGAAGGTACATTGGTTCTCCCTCCAAGATTTCCTTGTCGTTGTAGAATTTTTTAAAAAAAAAAAAAATTTTTTAAATTTCTCCATATAATCGAAAAAATCTTTGTTATGAATCTCGACTCTCGATAGAGCATCTGCATTTGTGTTAGAACTACCTTTTTTGTAAACAATTTCGAAATCAAATTCCTCGAGTTTTAATCTCCATCTTAAAAGTTTACTATAAGGCTCCTTAAGTGACATAAGCCATTGTAGTGGTTTATGATCTGTTACGATTTTAAATTTTCTGCCAAAAATGTAAGGTCTAAAGTATTTAGTTGCCCAAACGATAGAGAGTAATTCCTTTTCAATTGTACTGTAATTTTGCTCATTATCATTGAGAGTTCTTGATGCATATGCGACAGGCTTATCGTTACCAATTTTTCCTTGTGATAGGACTGCACCAATGGCAAAATTACTAGCGTCTGTAGTTATAATAAATTCTTTTGAAAAGTCCGGATATTGAAGAATAGGTTCGTTCATTAATAAATTTTTACAGTATTCAAAACAGTTGATAAACGATGTGGTGTGCTCGATTTTTGCACCTTTTTTTAAACAGGCTGTTAAAGGTTTGGTAATTCTCGCGAAGTTACGGATAAATTTTCTATAATATCCTAATAACCCTAAAAATCCTTTAATTTCTTTTGTTGTTTTAGGTATTGGGTAATTTTTGATAGCTTGAATTTTGTCTGGATTTGGTTTGACTCCATCTGTTGTTACAATATGCCCCAAATAAGCCACTTCCTTTTTTAGAAATTCTGATTTATCTAACTGAATTTTGAAATTGGCCTCTCTGAGCCTTTTGAAAACTTTTGAAAGATTAACAATATGTTCTTGTAATGATGTTGAAAAGACAATTATGTCATCTAGATAGACTAAACAATTCTCAAGTCCTCTGAGTACGTTATCCATTACCCTTTGAAAGGTAGAACCCGCGTTTTTTAATCCGAATGGCATACGTAGAAATTCGTAGTGGCCATTCTCTACATTGAAAGCTGTTTTAGGAATATCAGCAGGATCCATTTCTATTTGGTGAAATCCGCTAGCTAAATCTAGTGTTGTAAAATATTGACATTTGCCGATTTTATCAAGAACATCATTTATATTAGGTATAGGATATTTATCGTCAATAGTCTTCTCATTGAGTTTTCGGAAATCTATGACAACTCTCCATTTTTGTTTACCAGATGCATCAGCTTTTTTTTGGTACTACCCAAATCGGCGATGACCAAGGTGACTGGCTGGGTCTGATAATACCTTGTTCTAACATAGAATTTATTTGATTTTTAACTTCCTCCTTATGAATAAAAGGATATCTATAAGATTTTGTGTAGACAGGGATATCGTCTTTAGTTTTAATAGAGTGTTTTATCTGATTTGAAAAAGAAAGGGGTTGATTCTCTAACTTAAAGATATCTGGATATTTTCGACATAATTTTAAAATATGAAATTTTTCTTCTTCATTCATATGATTGGTTCTGATTAATTCTTCTCATTGAGTTTTCGGAAATCTATGACAACTCTCCATTTTTGTTTACCAGATGCATCAGCTTTTTTTTGGTACTACCCAAATCGGCGATGACCAAGGTGACTGGCTGGGTCTGATAATACCTTGTTCTAACATAGAATTTATTTGATTTTTAACTTCCTCTTTATGAATAAAAGGATATCTATAAGATTTTGTGTAGACAGGGATATCGTCTTTAGTTTTAATAGAGTGTTTTATCTGATTTGAAAAAGAAAGGGGTTGATTCTCTAACTTAAAGATATCTGGATATTTTCGACATAATTTTAAAATATGAAATTTTTCTTCTTCATTCATATGATTGGTTCTGATTAATTCTTCTACGTTTATATATTCTGAATTATTATTAGTTTCCATTTGAAAGATTTCGAAATTATTCTGTATAGAAATTGATTCAATCGGTTTATTTAAAATGAGGATAACATCTTCGTTGGTTTCATTACAAATTTCCACGTTTGCTAGGCCATTTTTAGAACAAGTTACAATCTCAGAAATTTCACAAGATTGAATGATTTGTTTCGGTATTATCACGTCACCAGATAGGTGTTTGATTGGAATTTTAGCAATGATTCTAGAATTCGCATCAATTTTAATTTTGAATGGAGCTTTATTTGCTGATTCTTGATATTTTATTGGCATTGTTGAAAAAGGAGTGTTGAGCTTAGAACTATGAAAATCAAGAGACGCATCCAATAGTTTTAGATTATCTAATCCAATTAAACCGTCATAAATATTATGAAACTTGAATAGAAAGAATTTGAAATTTTCATTATGTCTATTAAACTCAGCAAATATAGGAATATTGGCACAAAATTCATGATGAGAGGTTTGATGGACTGTTGAGACAGTGAATGGTTCTTTGAATATGAAATTTGAATAATATTTTTTGGCTAAATCTGGATTAATAAAAGATTTTGTTGATCCTGTATCGATTAGTAATTTAAGAGGGGGATTTTTAATTTCAATATAAGGTAATTCGCGTTTATCATTAGAAACATGAAATTCTATTATGTGCTGTGGGTCTGAAATTGAACGTTCCGAAAATTTTGTTCGTAATCTTCAGCAATTTCGTCATTTTTGAATTCTTCATTAGAGCTGTGAGGATTATTATGATACTCGGTATTAAAAAGCTCTTCACTTATAAAATTTGGTTTCTGAGGAAAGGATTGAGTAAAATATCTATTATTTGTTGAGGTACTCATTGGTTGAGTTCTCTGTTTAGTATGATTAGTAGATATACTCATTGGAGTAGGTGCAGGTTGTTGCTGCTTTCCGAAAACTTGAGCGTTACTGAAATATTTCGGCTCTTTATAACTTATATTTCTTTGAATAGTAATGGGTCTGCTAGGAAATTGCTGATTTGTAACAAAATTTTGTCGTTCGATGGGTACCATTGTGGAAAAGTTTTGACGAAATTTTGAAAAATTATTTGAATTGTTTCTGTGATTACTATAATTCATGAATTTTCTGGAATTATTGATTACCGTTTGATTAGATTTTTGGCAATGTTTTATATTGTCTTCTTCAATTATGAATTGTAGTGCTTGAGATAAAGAATTAGGCCTCATAGCCCTAATAATAGGACCCAAAGGATCTTTTAAACCGGCTAAAAAGGTTTTTAAAGCTTGTTTTTGGAAAAAATCTCTTTTACTTGCTCTAAATCCAACTTCACATTTCAAATCAATATAATTACAAATTGTATTTAATAATGTAATTACTTTTTCATAGAAGTCATGAGGAGATTCTCCGAAATTTTGCCTCAGATTAACTAGATCCTGATTAAGACAATTCTCATCTCGTTGATCACCGAAATGTAATAAAAGTGAATTTTTGATGTCGTTCCAATTACTGGTAGCTCCATGAATTGCGACAACTTCTTCCGCTTTGCCGTGAAGCTTATTCAAAATACCATTCAATATCAACACATTTTGGAAGTTATTTTGATTTTCAACATCAAAATAGTGATTTAAAATTGCTTCCGAAGCTTGAATGAACCTATGTAATTTATTCGGATTCCCATCGAAATCGGGAATGATGCTTAAATTTTTGATATCAAAGTTTTCAGGTGCGTTAGGCATATTCAAAATTTTATTATTACTATTAAGTGAAAGATTATTAAATAATTCTAACAAATCTCTAATTCAGAATTGGTTTCCGCTACAGAATCAATACTAGGATTAGAGGAGTCTGACATCAATGAATAAAAATACGCTCACCACCTTGTTATGATTATCCACAACTGCATTATCTTCTTCCTCCTAGATGGATTTTTGACTGTAACTGCTGTGGGTAGGTTCTCGTTTCACCAAAAGAGGGTAGAACTCTAAAGTTTTTCACAATGAAAACTCCGTGAAACTCCGTCGACTGCGCCAGTTATATTTATTAAGGCAGGAAAAGCGTTTTTAAAAAGCTATATTTCGTACAATACGTTTATACAGTGAAAGTTATGTCAGAACTGATTCAATGATATCCTTGTTATTTTCTTTGGGTTCTAAATCTACAAAGAATAGAGGAAGCGGAAGTCTCGATATTTTATCTCTTATATTCATTATGTTTCTGACTTCGTCTCCCGATATTTCAATGTCATCTTTTATTGCATTAGTAGGAACGGTGGAATGTATATGCCGGATAATAATCCTATAAGCTCTTTCTTGCTTGATTTGATTTGTGTGAAAAATTATATTTTCCTCCCGTAGAAATCGAACTAAACTTCTGTATGTTTCCGGTTCGTTAACATTTAATCAATATCTTAACGATATTGTTAGATAGGGTTTTGGAATAGAACTGTTCGTTAGCTATAGCATTAAATGGTTTTTCAATCATTTATCGTTCTCCAAGCGAAGGAATCTCTACGCTGCGTACATAGACTACATAGACACAATAAACATCACCCCAAAAGCTCAATAGAACGGACAGAGCTGCCACGACATCTTGGGGGTAGAGGAATTGTTGATTTGTCCAACCGTATGTCCCAGGAAATTGAAGGACTTCGAAAATATTTCTTGAGCAAGGCAGCTTCGTCAGAATTCCATCGAGTAGTTTGTGTTGCTGATAGTTCTACACCATTAAAGCTACAACAGGATCACTTGGAAACCGTCGAACACTCTGCAGAAAATAAAATGCAGAAACTGATTGGCAAACCTTTGCATGGGAGGCACCAGAACGAGGTCAACCATGATTACGTCGACATATCTGCGTCGAACTACTGGTTGACTTCCGGAAGGTTGTTTCCTGAGACAGAGGGCTTCATGCTCGCCATCCAGGATCAGGTGATTCCAACAAGAAATTACATGAAGTACATCGCCAAGGATGCCTCAGTGGCGGACGATGGCTGTCGTTATGGCTGTGCGACACATGAAACTCTCCAGCACATCACCGGCGGATGTCAGAAGTTCGCGGGCACGGAGTACAAAAATAGACATGATGCTGTTGCCAAGATTCTTCACCAAGAATTGGCACTGAAACACCAACTTCTAACTTCGAAAAAGGTTCCTTATTACAATTACCATCCGGATGCTGTGCTGGAAAACGAACATCACAAGCTCTACTGGGATCGCACGGTTCTCACAGACCGAAAAATAACCCACAATAGACCAGACCTCATATTGTTCAATAAGGATGAGGACAGAGCACTATTCATAGACGTGGCAATTCCAAATAATACCAATCTTCTAGATAGGCACACTGAAAAAATTTCAAAATACAGAGATCTCGAGGAACAAACCAGAAGACAGTGGAAGCTGAAAGATATCAAGACCATCCCTATTGTCATTTCATCTACAGGCCTGATACCGAAGAAACTACTAGAGAACTTGAGGAAACTTCAGTTGGACGAAAATATCTATAGAGTCATGCAGAAGGCGGTACTGCTCGGAACGGCGAGAACTGTACGCAAGTACATGGGGAATGCAGAGGAACACCGTCTGCGCCGACAGGAAGTGCGGGTGGAGCAGGAATCCAACCTACAGCAGGGAGGCGAGGAGCGACCCGGACCCGACCACCACCACGAGCCCGAAAACCTGGAAAGGGTTCCAACAGAGCTTAATCCTTTTGATATCTAAGATATCTGGGATAAGTGAATTTTCCTCTGGAGAGGAGTGTGAAAGCCGCAAGGCTGAAGTCATAAAAATAACTCCGCACGGGGGTACTACTTAGTAGTATACGGGTGTGACAATCCCGCGGACCCCGGTCACTCTCAGCCGATGTCGGAAAGAAATCAGCTAAGCCTCGGAAAACAGTCGCTGCCTGGGGATCGTCAGGGCACGTCTGGAGTTAGTGCTGGACGTGACAGCATGCGGGACACCAACGGCAGAACGCTAAGAAGGCGGGCGCCTGTCACACAAAAAGCTACGCCTCTAGACGAGGAGGACATCGACGAAGAGAGAGTTCAGGTTGTCGGTCGCATAGGGATTCAAAGCTCGCAAGAGCACCCCGTAGTCGGAACCGGCAGCCGAAACAGAACTGCACAAAGGGGACGCCACAAGTGGACGCCCGAGCAGCATAGCCTGCTGTCTGCGCTATACAGAAGATTAGGACCCGACAGAAGGGGATACATGAATAGGCTGCATGGTCTGTGGTGCGAAAATTGTCCAGACCTCAACTACATGACGCAGCAAAACCTGAGAGATCAGATCAGTCATCTCAAAAGAAGAGGAATCTTGCAGCGGCCTCGAGAGCAAGGAAGGTTGGAACAACAAGCTGAGGAGCAGGTGACAGATGCTTTGAGCCAACATCAGCAATCGACGGTTGACATAACTCAAGAACAAGCTGTAGCCCTTTTGAGTGATATCGCGGGCCGAACCAGGACTGGTACACGCTTCAACAGGCCAATAACGGAACATGTGAGAGATGTTCCATATATAGAACGCGCTGAAGAGCAGGTCACAGATGCTCCAGACCAACAACACCAAGCGATGACTCACAGAAGTGAAGCTGTAGCCCTAGAAGCAAGGCTAAGAACGGAACAAGTGAGAGAAGTTCCAGAGATAGAACTAGCTGGAGAGCAGGTGACAGATGCTCCAGACCGACAGCAACAAAGGCCAAGGACAGTGAGAGATTCATCAGAGTTAATCGACAATACAAAAGAGGCATTTGAGGCTGCCGTTGGAGATCCACTGATCAAACCCACCCGTTTTGAATAGCATCATTCAAGATCATCTTAACGAGACCTGTTCACTGGAAGATGTGGGGGCTGCAGTGAGAGCAGCCGCTTATCTACTATGTCCACCGAAAAGTACAGCTACGAATAATAATAATAAGCATAGGAAAAGGCTAAATCGACTTGACATCAAAATAAAATCAATGAGGCAGCAGGCATCTTGGTACCAATGTGTCATAGATGTTCTGAAGGAAAAACTAAACCGAGCAAGAGAATGAGGGAGATCATTGAGGAGCTTCGTGCTATACATGGTACCGTTAACTTGCCCACAGTCCATCTAGTGAAGCAGAAAGCTGTAGATAAAATAAGATCACTTGCAGCAGCACGAAAGAAATTGATAAGGAGAAAAAGATGGATCGAAGATAACAACACCTTCACCGCGAAACCATCGAAATTATTTCAACCTCAACAGCAAAAGGTGCAAAACCCACCACCACCTCAGGACGTCGAAGAGTTTTGGAAAAGCCTGTACGAACAACCAGCAAAAACCAGGGATACTCCAGCACTTCCCAGATTCCAGCAGATGTGTGATCAAACCCTACAGCAGAACGACGAACTTTCTGAAATATCAGCCGAAGATATTAGACAAGCCCTTAAGAACAAGAATGATTTCACAGCACCCGGACCAGACGGTATTCAGAACTACTGGTGGAAGAGCTTTCCGGCTACACATAAACACCTGGCAAGATTATTCAGCGGAATGCTGATTCGCCGTGAGCCCATTCCTTCATGGTTGGTGGAGGGTAGGACAGTGCTGATACCAAAATCAGGGGACTTAGGGCAACCCAAGAACTATCGCCCAATCACTTGCCTCAATACACTGTACAAGATACTCACAAGTGTTATTCAAGATCGAATTCTGAGGGTTATTGGACCAGTGTGGGACAGTATCTACGAACAGAGGGGAGCAAAGAAAGGAGTACAAGGATGCAAGGACAACTTGCTGATCGACAAGAGCGTATGCCTAGACGCCAGACATTACAAGCGCGACCTACATACATCATGGTTAGACTACGCGAAAGCATTTGACACCTTGCCGCACGACCTGATCATGCGGCTATTAAAAATGCTGAAAGTCCACCCTGACATCATCCATGCGATAGAAAGCATCATTGCGTTGTGGAAAACGAAGTTTGCCATCCGAGCAGAGAGACGAACCGTTTATACGGGATGGGTGAGGTACAGAAGAGGAATGTTCCAGGGAGATTCGCTAAGCCCGTTATTATTCTGCATAACACTCATGCAACTATCAATTTAGCTGAGGGCAAGCAAAATAGGATACAAGGCCGGTCCACCAGGCAGAAGGAACCACCTGATCTCCCACCTTATGTACGTGGACGACTTGAAACTCTACGCTCCCTCCAGGGCCGCACTACAGCAACTATTGAAAATCGTTTCCGACTACACCTCTGCAATGGAAATGTCATTTGGTTTGGACAAGAGTGCTGTTTTTCATCTCCGCAGGGGAAGGGTTGATGATCCACGAGAAGATATCCAACTGGAGGATGGAATGACTTTTCGACGTCTGGAAGAGGGAGCAACTTACAAGTTTCTCGGGATGAAACAGAGGGGAGTACTGGAGACAACCCAGATAAAGGACGCCTTATCAGCCAGCTACAAGAAGAAGCTGAGAGACATCTGGAAATCACAGCGGTCAGGAAAGAACAAAGTATCAGCTACAAATATGCTAGCCATCCCGATACTTACCAACTCTTTCGGGGTGGTAAACTGGACGGTGAACGAACTCCTCGATCTTGATAGGTCAACAAGAAAAAGGATGAACATGAATCGTAGCCTTCACCCAAATAGCTCGATTCAGAGGATACACCTTCCCCGAAGCCAGGGGGGTAGAGGATTGCAATGTTTGGAATATCAACACTATCAACAAACATTGGAAACAGCAGTAAGGGTCCTAAGAAGTGAAAATCCGCTCCTGAAGTTTGTAGCTCAGCATGAACTCGCGAACCACGGAGCCTTCCTATTCCGAGCTAGACAGAGAGCCTTGGAGAAGCTCGGTATAACCGGCGTGTCGATCGATCCTGAGCGTGCTGGAGCACCGATCACTCAAGCGGACCAAAGAAGGCTAGCAAGACTGTTCCGGATGTCTCAGTCGAATACATTACTCGAACATCATATGAGTAAGAGCCTTCACTCCATATTTTCCAGGAGTTCAAAAGACCAAGATCTGTCGGAAGAATTGTCTTTCGCCTTTCTAAAGTCGGCTAGCCTTAAGTCAGAGACGGAGGGATTTGTGATGGCGTGTCAGGATGGAGTAATAAATACCAGATGGTATAAAAAGAACATCATGAAAATGGACACCCCAACAACGTGCAGAGTGTGCCATAGTCAACAAGAAACGATTATGCACATTCTTTCCGCCTGTAGAGTCCATGCTCCAACGGGGTATATAGAGAGACACAACGCGGCAGTCCGAGTTCTCTACTTCCATCTGAGGGCGGCATATGAGATAGACAAAGAACCGGTGCTACCATATGTGCCTCTGGAGATTGAAGCGGTGGTCCAGAACGAGAAAGCTCGAATATACTGGAACTATCCTGTCTCAACAACACGGCAGATCAATGCAATAAAGCCAGACATACTTCTTTTGGACAAAGAGCTGAAGGAATTGTTCGTCGTGGAATTCTCATACCCTGCAGAAAACAACATGGTGATGAAGGAAGAGCAGAAAAGGCAAAAATACAAAGATTTTGTTTTCGAGCTTGGAACTATGTACCCGGGTCATAAATTCAGGATGGTTGTACTGATCATAGGATGTCTCGGAGGAATGAGAGCCAACTACCTGGAAGAATTGAAGATTATTCCGGCCTGCAGATCTTGGGCCGAGATACTAGCGCACAGAATGCAGAAGGCGGTGTTGCTTGGGTCACTGCATATCATCAGATCCCATGAACTCTAGATGCCACTTGCAGCTCATCTCTTTTGTTAAGGGACGCTGCAAGGGCTGGATGAAGAACTTCTCCGTGGAATGTGTGAGGGGTTTTTAGTGAGTAGCCAAACAAGATCTCGGAGTCTCACACTACCTAGAGTGCGGACCCTCTGGGCGTCCTTAAAGGGTTTTCCCCTCACACGAACGAAAAAAAAAAATAATAATAATAATAACTTTATTTACCCAACAGGAAAATTCCCAGTAACAGGGTAACAAATTACATAAACTCAAAGAAAAATACATATGAATTGCCCATAAGCAAAACGAAATGAAATGGCAAGCACCTATATACAATAATTTATCCGAGAAAAAAGGAAAAAGCACACAACTATAATAGACCAATTTTAACTTTATTAGCACAATCACAAAGCCGATATACTGGTGCCCGCTGGAGAATGTTGGTCCGAGGCGTGGGCAGACTAAACATCGGAGAACCCCTGGCAGCCATTCTCGGGACGTGGATGTTTACCGGAGAGAGAAGGAATGGGCAGTCAATCTTTCCACTCAAAAGTTTTTGGGCGAATCTCGCACACTGCTGAACCTGACGTTCAATTAAGGTTGAAAGCCTTAGCTCCCCGCTATGCTTGAAAGATCAGCACCACGCTCAGGATAAATGCCTGTCTTCCTATATTCGACATATTTCAGAAACTTCCTATGAATCCGCTCAATGGATGTAAGATGCGTGGCATAAATTGGGAACCAAATTATGTTAGCGTATTCCAACCTACTGAGAACAAGTGAGAAGTAAACACTTCTGAGAGCAGACAGATCGTCGAGCTCACGGAAGCTCCTGAACAGGAAACCCAAAGATCTACAAGCAGATGCACACAGATTGTAACGGGTTTTCCTCGGTGTACTCGAGCGCCAGCTATTCTTTAAGGGAGAATAGCAAACCTACCCTGGCAGCTACTAGCCGGAGACAGGGTTCCCTGGTGTCTAGGGTGTTAGCGACGCACAATGATAGGCAGAATCAACGTATACAACTTTTATTTGTCGATTCGTAAAAGGGTAACACAAATAGCACTATTACAAAATTCAGTGACTCGAAATCAGTGAGATTTACAGGGCAAAACGGACGGAATAACACTGGATCCGATCTCAAACGTTATACGGGGGTTAACGGACTTGTTCGCCAGCCAGAACCTGAGACGTACACTTGACGGACAGATATTGGACTTCAGCCAGGTTAGGGGATGAAAGACAGCACAGAATTACGACGGCTCACCCTTAGGCTCGTTCGGCACTCCCCGGGTATCCACACCAGCAGAATGCCTCCCTAACCGTAGGGGTGAACACAGGAACGTGTTAAAAGACGGGAACTGAGGAAAGGGTGCGCCACCCCAAAGTGTCCTCGGTACCCCCTGGGTATCCACACCAGCAGGGTACTTTAACGACAGTAGGGGTGGAACTAGATAAGACGGGAAATTTCGGGAAAGGGTGAGCCACCCCAAAGTGCCTTCGCCTACCCCCCGGGTATCCACACCAGCAGGGTACGTTAATGACAGTAGGGGTGGAACTCAGACTCGGGTATGAGAGGGATGTAGACGGAAAACTGAAGTTCCAATATTATAAAAAAATTAACGGCGTGTCGTCTTACCTCTGGTTCGATATTCGGCCACTTACACTCCGGACAATCACCCAATATGGTGAACAATAAAAAAACTAAAGAAAAATTCTATCCCGGACTAATGAAATTAAAGAGAAAACAAATTCTAAACTCAAAAATACTTTTCTAATACTTGAATGCAGAAAGCAACGGCGGACGGTAATTAACTGCAGCGAAATTTTACTCGTATTCGGCGAATAATTAGAAGTCAATCGTAAGTAAGTAACAGTTGGTGAATTAATCGTAAGTCGACGGTCGGGAAAACTTAAGTGAAAATCGTAAGTGAAGTGGCCTGCGGGGGATTATCTGATTTTATACCCACAGGGGGGGTGCGGAAATCAGATGTGCCCAGCAGTCGAAATTCGGTAAATTTGCGTCGATGAAAACGTCTTAATTTCGAATTATCTGTGCTAGCGAACAAAAAAAACTCGGTTATCTTCCAATTCAGGATGTTTTATATGGTGCGACATCGTTTTTAGGAAATAAAAACGGAATAAAAACGGTGCGGTATGTTTTCAATTCCGAACGATGTCGGAATCCTGAATTGGAAATTCGAAAAGATTTCTCGGAAAATTAATTCAAAACAAAATTATTTAAAAATGAAAACTAAAATAATTATTCTAAAATGAGGGGGTAGGTTTGAAAACTACCCTCTCGTTACAAGATCTTCAACATGTGGAACAAAACTCAGCTCACTGTCAAACCAAACTCCCAGGTCACGAAAACGATCACCTACCGCAATAAGATCATTCCCAATGTGATAAGCAAAAGCTAGCGGGTGCGCCCTCCTGGTGAAAGTAACTTCAAACACAAACAAACAAATATAGCTGGAAGGAATGGAAAAATTTACATCCCCCGGGCTCCGGTTGAAAAATTGAATCCACGATGAAATAGGGGATTAAATTTTTCACGGTGAAATCTACTAAGTCCGGTTAACGGTTTGACTATTCACGGCAAGACGATTGAGATCGGATTTACATTAAACAGGTTCACCTAATCTACTCCAGGTGGCGTATACTCGGCTAATGCTATCTCGGTTACTCCCACTCTATGGTCCGCGATGACGGCGCTCTTCGATGATGCTGTCGAAGTTCTGTGTTCTATCAGCTAACCTCCAAAGTCCAATTGTCAAATTTCGCCGGGTGGTTCCAAACCTCGACCTCCACTTCCATCGGTGAAAGAAATGCCGGAAAATAGTGGAAACAGTGCAGGACGGAATCTTCAAAGTGAGTACCATTTCGATTTGTCATTCGTTGTGTTATTTCTGAACCCTTTTAGGGTGGACCTCGCAAAGCCGGCTCCGGGCACATGTCATGGGGGTTAACAGTTGTCAATATCATCCAACCAGGGTAGTTTGGAATACCAGACAGCGTCGTTGGCTCCCCTTGTGACGGTGGTGCACTTCTCCGAGGGTGTTGGAGTCAGCAGCAGTTGTAGGTTGCATAAAAATGAGAGAAAAGCATTTAGTATACTGATATCCTGGAGCAGAGGGATAACAGGGTGTACGGTGGAATTTCGGAAGAAACGGTAATTACGGTCGGTAATTTTGATAAGGAGATACAAATATACTGTTCTATTTCACTTACCGTTCAGGCCAGTTTGTAATATCGGTGTAAGCGGTGTCAGCCTTCTATTGCTATTTTCTATTCGGTTATTGTATTTAACAGTGACACAGGGGTGAAATAGAGACAGACAGGACGGGTGTATGTATTTGAAAAAAATAAAAATTAGGAGTAATCATGTATGTAATTACCATATGAATTTTCTTTACTTCCTGACATGTCCTATACACTGTCATATGTGTCTTACAGGATTAATAAAATTATGTTATGTTATGTTATGTTATGTTATCTCACTTGTTATTATCGGTCCCACAATCAATACAGAAAAATTGAATTAACGGTAACGGTTCCTGTTTTTCCAGTGAATTAACGGAATTTTCTGTTGTAGGTATTGTGGGATACTTACCCACTGGATGACAATCAGACGGTCCTGCTTGGTGGTAATAAAAGCTGCACAGAACAAACCAAACTGTACGGAAGAGATTCTTCCAACACTGGCAGACCAGGTTAGATCTATCGGTTATGGTGGAATCGCGGAAATATAGGTATGTACATTTTGTCAGTTAATAAGGAGATACAAGTATAAGGCTCCATTTCACTCACCTGGGCACTTATTCGGTGAAAGCAGCGGTAGTACCCCATTACTAACCTATTTACAGTGATGAATATTATTTTTAACGGTAATAGAGGAGTGAAATAGAGACAGACAGAACGGATGTATCCCATTTATTATCGGTGATTAGTACAATATAACGGTACGGTTTGTTTTTTATTTCGGTTGCTATACAGTGCACTTACTAATGATCAGACGGATGGAACGGTTTTAAATCCTTCACATGAATATTGGTGATTTTCTTACCACTGTCATCTTTCAGGTCATAAACAACGGGTGAAATTACTTTCACAACGGTATACGGACCAGAGAACTTCGGAGCCAACTTGGCTGCAAAGCTATCAACGGCGGATGACAACGGATTAGCGCGGTGCAGAACTCAATCACCGACATAAAAACGAACTTCTCTTCGACGGAGGTTGTAATGGTGAGCTTGTTGCTCAAATGCACGGTACAACCTGGTATTGACAAACTCATAGGCCTCATGAAGATGACGGATTTGTTCTGTACGGTGAGTAAGATTTACTCTACTTTCTTCTGGGCTTCTGTTTGTCTCCTCGGTGTCTTCGTCTTGGGTGTTTGACGAGTAGATTGCCTTTGGAACTGTTAATTCCCTTCCATAGTTCAGGAATGCCGGTGTGAATCCTGTAGATTCTTGTTTTGCGGTGTTCAGGGCGAAAGTTAGTTCACCTAATTTCTCATCCCAAGTACGGTGATCGGCTTCACAGAACTGACCTATCATAGTTTCGACGTACGATTGGCTCGTTCTACGGCGTTGCACTGTGGTGTATACGGAGGGAAGAAACGGTGAGCAATGTTTAGCTCTCGGAGACTGTTTTTGAAGAGTCTACTGTCATACTGTACCCCGTTGTCAGATATCACCAGTTTCGGACAGCCATATCGGAGTATAACCTGTTCGTATAGGGCTGAGTAAACGGTTTTAGCGGTGACTTTCCGCAACGAACGGCATTCAACCCACTTCGTGAAACGGTCCTGCATCACCACTACGTAAGAATTTACCTTCTTGGAACGGGGAAGTGGCCCAACCACATCTGTACAGACCTCTTGGAACGGTGCATCAGTCATTCTATGTGGTTGCATTTTTCCAGGCGTCTTCTGTTGTGGTACTTTGTACTTTTGACAGGATGGGCAGTTTCTTACGTATTTTGCGACATCTCTGAACATCCCTGGCCAGTAATAATTCCGGGCTAGCCGAGAGATGGTTTTGGAGATTCCCAGGTGTCCAGCTAATTCAGAATCGTGATTTTCTTTCAGAACCTCCAGTCGTTGTTCGGTGGGTACACAGAGCTTCCATGGTTGTCCGGATCCAACTTCAGTTAAGTCGGAAGAGTCCCAGAAGTGACGATACAGTTTCCCATCCTCAACGGCGTAGTCAGGGAAATCTTCTGGGTCTCTTTGTACCTCTTGGAGCTTTTTGTTGTACCAACTGCAGCGAACTTCGACGTCGGCCAGGCATACGGAATCCACAGAAGGTAACGGGTTTCGGAACAGGCTGTCGGCGACTTTGTTCAGGGCGCCTTTCCGATATTGGACTTCAAAGTCGAATTGCTGAAGGAAAGCGGCCCATCGAGCAATTCTTCCGGACGGTGACTTGATGGAATTCAGCCATTTCAGACTCATGTGGTCGGAAATTACGGTGAAATGAAATCCTTCCAGGTATGGTCGCAGTTTCTCTATCGAGAAAACAATGGCGAGGCATTCCTTTTCAGATACGGAGTAGTTTCTTTCGGCGGTGTTCAAGGTACGGCTGACATAGGCGATCACCCTTTCCTTTCCATCCAGAACTTGGGTCAGGGCTCCTCCAAGGCCTACGTCACTGGCGTCTGTTTGCAGGACGAACGGTTGATTGAAATCCGGACAGGCCAGTATCGGTGATTCGGTCAATTTTTGTTTCAGGAGGTCGAACGCTTTTTGTTGTTCCTCACCCCACTTCCAACGTGGTTTCTTCTTTAACAGGTGAGTTAACGGTGAAACGACATCGGAAAAGTTCTCTATAAAACGGCGGTACCAGCTAGCAACTCCCAGAAAACGGCGCAATTCACGGATGGTTTTCGGCGCTGGGAATGCTACGATAGAGGAAACTTTATCCGGGTCGGTACGGATTCCTTCGGAAGTAACGACATGTCCTAGGTATTTTAGGGATTTTCGCACAAAGTCACACTTTTCGGGATTGAGACGAAGATTGGCTTCTCTCAACCGCCGGAATACTTCTCTTAAGTTCTCCAGGTGCTCCTCGAAAGTTTCCCCCAGGACAACTATGTCGTCCAGGTAAGCGAACGCCTCCGGTTCCATTTCTGGGCCAATAACGGTATCTAAGAATCTCTGGAATGTGGCCGGACTAGCGTGAAGACCAAACGGCATGACGGTGAACTGAAACAATCCCCTTCCTGGAACTGTGAAGGCAGTAATCTGACGGCTTTCCTTTGCTAACGGTATCTGCCAATATTCTTGTTTCAGATCCAGTGTGGAGATGTACTTGGCCCTACGTAGTTTATCCAGAATCCCAGAAATGTACGGCAACGGGTATGCATCTTTTACAGATACTCGGTTGACGGCACGGAAGTCGATGCAAAAACGGTATTTTCCGTCTTTCTTCCTGACCAATACTACCGGTGAACTCCACGGTGACTTGGAGGGTTCAATCACTCCCTCAGCCAGCATCCGGTCTACTTCCTGATTGAAGATCTCCTGCATTTTCGGGTTTAGGGGTCGGTATCGTTGTTTGATCGGTTCGGTGCCCGGTTTCAGTTTGATCTTATGTTCAATCAGGTCGGTTGTACCATGTAGGTCTTCAAACTTCTTTAATTCATCTTTCAGAAACGCTTCCAGCTCCTGTTTCTGAGACTCCGTCAACTCTAACAGGTGTTCCTCGGCGGTGTGAACTTCTGCGGTAGTTTCGACGGGAGTCATCGGTTTCGAGATCAGACGGCCTTCCAGAAAGCACTCGGCAGTACTGAGATTTACGGAAAACTTGAAAGTCGACAGAACATCCATCCCCAGAATAATGTCAACCGGTAAGTTTGGTACCAGTAGGAATTTCAAGTCAGGCAGTGTGTAATCGGAAATTTGCACGGTGGTGGTGTACAGTTTCGGTGTGACGGTGGTTTGTCCATTCGCTATTACTGCGAAACTGTTGTGCATTGTTTGTCCTGTGATTCCTTTACTTTCACACTGATCGGATACGGCCTGACTGCAGAAACTCCTGGTCGCTCCGGTATCTATCAGTGCTCGGAAGTGTTTGCCGGCTATTCTGACCTCTACTAACGGACGGTTATCATTACAGGTAGTCGGTGCCAGTGGAGTCAAGATTCCGGGAGATGTGGTCGACTCCGCCTCCAATCTCCCCTTCAGTTTCCCGAACACGGACAGTCTCGTGAGAGAATGTTTTCCCTCTGGCATCGAGAACAGAAGATTTTCGGTGGCCTGCGACACTCTCGACGCATGTGGCCATATCCACCACATCGGAAACATTGTGTCTGGAAGGACACTCTCCTCCCTGAAGGTGGTTCCGTCCGGTCAGCGGGGCTATTTTCGGCTGGACGGCGGGGTGGTGGTGTTGCAGGTCTGGATCGACCTTCGGACCTGTCTTCAGAAGTCGGACGGTGAGATTCCTGTTGTTGGACTATTGACTTTCTGGACCTGGGCGGCTTTGGACGGCTTTCTCCCGGCGGAGAATGTCGTGTCTGGTTGGCTGGTGTCGGCGGGACCGATTCCCGGTGATCAGTTGTTTGGCGAACCTGTTCTCCGGTATCCATAGAAAAACTTGCTTGACATCGGTTCAGTTGACGGGGACTGTACGTCAGGTGAGGTTCTTCTACAAAACCTGGTTTGGAGGGTGGCTGGGTGTACTGGCTCATCTGCCACTGGACCAGTTCAAAAACTTCTCCCTTACGGAGAAGTTCATCATAAGTCTTGGTCTCCTGGAAGGCCAAGGCTTGCTGTAAGGGCGGGATCAACCTCTGTCGGATGAGCCGGATCTGCTCCACCTCGGATGGTTTTGCATAGGTCAGTTTCTGGAATAAGTTCTGCATCCGGGTAACATATAGAAGCAACTTTTCTTCAGGGCCTTGTGTTCGACTTTTTATTTCCTCCAACAGATTCTCCTCGTAGTTAACTGGCAGAAATGCTTCTTTCAGTTGGTTGCTAAAATCCTCCCAGTCCTCAAGAGTACCTCTCCTGGGAATGAACCAATCCCTCGCATCCTTTCGTAGTAACTCATACACTGATTCGAAAACTTGTTCCAGGGACACTCTACGAGATTCAGCCAGCCTCTCCACCTCTTCAAGAAATCCGGTTACACTACCAGTGCCATCAAAGGAGATGTTCCATTTGTGTACCGGAACAGTTGGTACTATTGATCGAGACTCCGGTTCCGATCTGGCAGGTGTTGTGATAATTGGCCGGTCAGAATTTATCCACGGTGCAGGTAAGTGTGGAAAAGACACCCTTCGTGTGGAATTAACCCATCTACTTTGTGTCGGACCCTCAGGTGTTGCTGTCCCACAGTCCTGCGACTGTGTGAGAGGTATCGCTGGTAATTGTTGCAGTAATGCTCTACATGTCTGCCTTGTCTCATTCATGACCTGTTCTAATGTTGGATTCCTTACAGGTGTACCGGTACGTGAGACATTAACTACTGAAGGAGGGTCGACACCATCTCCTAAGTCGATAAGTGATGTCTCAACCTTTGATAACCTCTCCGGTTGGATCGGTGACACCCCAGGTGAACTGGACACCTCCTCATCCAAAAGAGACCTCTGACCTCGGTTGGATGTCTGCGGCTGTTCACGATCACTCCTCCTACGCAGCTCCTCCAGTGTCTCCAACGCCTTATCTGTAGTCGCCTTCATTTGTTCAATTAATTGTAACTGTGTTGTGTCTGTGGTGACAATAAAGTTCAGCCTGCCTTGAATGTGTATTAATCTGGTGTAAATTCGCGAAAATTCGTTAGCCGCATTATAATGATTGAAGTTCTGAAGGGATTCCACCAAATCGGTGAGTTTATTTTGACAGATCTCAATCTCGGCGGCGGGATTCGATGATGTTGGGGGTAGTAGAGGTTCATTAGACTGAAGTACTTGTCGTAACAGACTCCGTTTAGTCATCACAGTACCGGGTATCGATTGTCCCCTCAGTTGTAATTCGAATGTAAGTTCATCACTGAGTAACCGGTTCACATCCATGTTCGACATATTATATTCAACTAAGTCCGATTCAGAACGCACCAATATTTCACACTCGGTATGTCTTTCACAATCCGTTTAAGTTCTAAGTCCAACCCGGTAAGTTAATCGTTAGCCAACCTATTCACTTAAGTTCAAAGTGGGTATCGGTGCACCCCAAACAAGAATTAAGTCTAAGTCCCGGTGTATCCAAAAAAAAAGTCTAAGTCCCGGCGCACCAAAAACAATCTAAGTCCCGATGTATCACAAAAAAAAATTTTCAAAAATTTTTAAAGTCCAACGTTACTCGAAAAAATTTCTATCAGTCCCACTAAAGTCCGAAAATATTCGAGAAATGCCGCACACAAGTCCGAAAAATTTCCTGAAATTCGAATAGCACCAAAACGCACAGGTTAAATTCCAAACAGTCTTTCAAGTTCAATAGCCAGAAAATAAATCACAATAATTGACTTTCAGTTTTCAGAAAAATCAGAAATAATCGGTAGGTTTCAACAGTACAGGTCAAAAGAAGATAGAAAACAGGTAGATAGGTTATCAACAGGTAATAGCCGATAGGTGAATCACACCTATTAAATTTTACCAATTGCGACAATAAATTTTCAATTTTTCACAGTCCGGAAATTCACTCATCTTCAATGTGAAATTTAAACAGTTCAATTCGATAAATCAGAAATAATAAGAAATCGGAAATAATTTTCACTGATATAACGGCGTAATAACAGTTAAGTTTTCAACAACTCAATACAGTAATCGGCAAAAGGAATAATCACAAATTATTTTCAACGGGGTTCAACAGTAGGAAAATTTCCAAAATATAGTCCAATTCAATTCACAGTATAACAGTTCAATATGGAGTGGCAGGGAATAAAACACAGTTCAAGTTTATTTTTCACAGTTTTCCGTTCAAGGAATAGTTACTCACTGTTCTGAGGTTTTACTCACTGTTTCGGGAATTCACTCACTGTCCGGTTAATGTCTCTCACCTCAGTTGTTTCCTGGTAGATTCTGAACGGTCCCTGCTCGTTGCGCCATTTTTGTAACGGGTTTTTCTCGGTGTACTCGAGCGCCAGCTATTCTTCAAGGGAGAATAGCAAACCTACCCTGGCAGCTACTAGCCGGAGACAGGGTTCCCTGGTGTCTAGGGTGTTAGCGACGCACAATGATAGGCAGAATCAACGTATACAACTTTTATTTGTCGATTCGTAAAAGGGGAACACAAATAGCACTATTACAAAATTCAGTGACTCGAAATCAGTGAGATTTACAGGACAAAACGGACGGAATAACACTGGATCCGATCTCAAACGTTATACGGGGGTTAACGGACTTGTTCGCCAGCCAGAACCTGAGACGTACACTTGACGGACAGATATTGGACTTCAGCCAGGTTAGGGGATGAAAGACAGCACAGACTTACGACGGCTCATCCTTAGGCTAGTTCGGCACTCCCCGGGTATCCACACCAGCAGAATGCCTCCCTAACCGTAGGGGTGAACACAGGAACGTGTTAAAAGATGGGAACTGAGGAAAGGGTGCGCCACCCCAAAGTGTCCTCGGTACCCCCCGGGTAACCACACCAGCAGGGTTCTTTAACGACAGTAGGGGTGGAACTAGATAAGACGGGAAATTTCGGGAAAGGGTGAGCCACCCCAAAGTGCCTTCGCCTACCATCCGGGTATCCACACCAGCAGGGTACGTTAATGACAGTAGGGGTGGAACTCAGACTCGGGTATGAGAGGGATGTAGACGGAAAACTGAAGTTCCAATATTATAAAAAAATTAACGGCGTGTCGTCTTACCTCTGGTTCGATATTCGGCCACTTACACTCCGGACAATCACCCAATATGGTGAACAATAAAAAAACTGAAGAAAAATTCTATCCCGGACTAATGAAATTAAAGAGAAAACAAATTCTAAACTCAAAAATACTTTTCTAATACTTGAATGCAGAAAGCAACGGCGGACGGTAATTAACTGCAGCGAAATTTTACTCGTATTCGGCGAATAATTAGAAGTCAATCGTAAGTAAGTAACAGTTGGTGAATTAATCGTGAGTCGACGGTCGGGAAAACTTAAGTGAAAATCGTAAGTGAAGTGGCCTGCGGGGGAACATCTGATTTTATACCCACAGGGGGGGGTGCGGAAATCAGATGTGCCCGGCAGTCGAAATTCGGTAAATTTGCGTCGATGAAAACGTCTTAATTTCGACTTATCTGTGCTAGCGAACAGAAAAAACTCGGTTATCTTCCAATTCAGGATGTTTTATACGGTGCGACATCGTTTTTAGGAAATAAAAACGGAATAAAAACGGTGCGGTATGTTTACAATTCCGAACGATGTCGGAATCCTGAATTGGAAATTCGAAAAGATTTCTCGGAAAATTAATTCAAAACAAAATTATTTAAAAATGAAAACTAAAATAATTATTCTAAAATGAGGGGGTAGGTTTGAAAACTACCCTCTCGTTACAAGATCTTCAAGATGTGGAACAAAACTCAGCTCACTGTCAAACCAAACTCCCAGGTCACGAAAACGATCACCTACCGCAATAAGATCATTCCCAATGTGATAAGCAAAAGCTAGCGGGTGCGCCCTCCTGGTGAAAGTAACTTTGAAACACAAACAAACAAATATAGCTGGAAGGAATGGAAACATTTGTTAAGTAAGACGTTTGAGACTAAAAGGAACAAGCATAAAATTTTACAGAGTTTATTCAACCATAAACCCAAGGATGGTGAGTCTCTTTATGAATTTCATTTTAAACATTCGTGTAAGATAGATGATTTGAAGTTGAATTTCACAGAAAGTGACAAAATTTCACTTATTGTTGGCGCTATGGGGAATGACAAAAATACACAATTACAAAATAGTAAGATGGCGACGAGTGAAGACACAGCGGAGTTACGTATAGAGAGAAATGAGAAAAAAAGCGATCAAAAGTGTGCAAAGTGTGCAAGAAAAGTGGTTGACTACATTAAGTGTGTCAAATGCAGTGGAATATTTCATCTATCGTGCATCGGGCCGGCAGCAAACCGAAAAGATGCAGTATGTAAACATATCACACAAGAAAAAATAACACCAGAACAAATCTTCTCGGACGAAGAAATAAGGGCGCAAAACAAGCTCCTACAGGTGAAAAACGAGTACCTCAAGAGGTTGCTACAGGAATCCCAAGAAAAGAACAGAGTTCTTATGGAAAATAACCGATTGTTATTAGAAAAGGTTAGTCGCACTGATTTGAAAACTGATAAGGATTCCTACAGTCATGTTCTTCAAAAAAAAATTGTAAATAGGCAGGAAAAGAAAACACCAGAGTTACAAGTAAAACATCATGACACATCTGAACTACGCCTGTCAGCTGTCAACCAAAATGCCCCGAAACAAAAAAAGGACGTCCTTGACAATGAAAATTCAAGAAAACATAACCCTACTTATGGGATCCGTTAACAATTAAATAACTATGCAAATGAAAAGGCAATAATAAATCAACCCAAATCAAATGATCAAATGAAAAGGATGAAACCAAAACGATTATCTTATGTCGGTACTGGACAGACAACTGCCGATGCTGGAACGGAGGTGAAATTTTAAGGAAGAGATTCACAATCCAAAAAACTCTGGCTTTTCATTTCGAAGGTCAAAAACGGGGTCACGGAAGAAATAATAAAAAACTACCTCACTGAAAAACTACAACCCACTGAAGGGGAACCTTTAATTGTTCGTAAAATGGAAACTTTACTGAAAATCAAAGATAACGAATGTTTCCAAATAGGAGTAGATTTCAAACATAAGGAAGCCATATATGACACCAAATTCTGGCCTGTTGGCGTTGCATTTGCTCGTTTCAGGTTCGGTGCCGGAAGAACTTATACTGAATCAACTAAAAATCCAAATTTTCAATCGGTAGCCACAACAGAGCAACCAATATGATTCTGATATAACACTACTCAACCTTAACATTCAATGCCTGAGAAATAAAGTTAGTATATTCAATAACATAATTAATGAGATTCAACCAGATATAGCGTGCCTAACTGAACACTGGTACAGTGAGAATGAGAGTGCTATTTGTCCTAATATTATGGTTGATAATTTTATAATAGTGGATTTTTTCAGTCAAGCTAAGTACAGGCGTGGAGGTGCATTGATATTTATCAAAGATTCGTTATCTTACAGAGCCATAGAGGAACTCAATAACTTCAAAGAAGAGATTATTACTGAAATTGCTGGAATTGAAATACCTGAAGAAAATTTGTTAGTATTATGTGTATATAGATCTCAGAAAGCAAATTTGGACGATTTCTTATATTAGTTAGAACTCGTACTGCATAGTATTATATCTCTTGGGGAGTATCCAAAATATAGATGGATCATTACTGGAGATTTCAATACGGATTTTATAGAGGAGAGTAGAGATAGAAATAAATTAATTAATTTATTAAAATGCTACAACTGCCAGCATGTTATGAATGAGCCATCAAGAGTCACTGCTACAAGTTCAAGTTGCATTGATAATATTTTCTGCAACTTTGAAATGAAGACATCCTGTACAAAAAATCTTCACTTGGGAGATCATTTTGGGCAGATAGTTTCATTTCCATCGGAAAAATTAGAAAAATACAAGGATAACATCTTTTTCACATTATATAGGAATATAACAACCTCTGGAATTAATAACATCAGACTGAAATTGAGTTACATAGATTGGAATGATAAACTAGAACCCTTGACAGCAGAGGAGAGCTTCAGATATTTCTTTCATTATTTGAAAACTAATTTTGACCTTGAGTTTCCCCAAAGAAAAAGACGTGGATATAACACCAATATATGGAGAAGTACTGATGAAAATGTAATAGAACTCAAACGTCAATTAGATGTTCTTGATACGATATTTAGGGTAACTCGATCCCATGATGCTTACACGGCTTACAAAAAATGCAAAGAACAACTGAAACATAGCATCGAAAAAACAAAAAACAGAAGAATGAGGAGCTTATAAACAAATCTGAAAACAAAACAAAAACTATTTGGAAGGTTATCAAAAATGAAACACGAAGAAAACTGAGAACAGATGATGACTGCAAGTTGGACGCTGATACTTTGAACGACTATTTTTCCGCAGTCGGGGACATGATGAATAAAAGTTCAAATATTCCATCTAATTACATAGAAGAAGCAGCTAAATTGTTACAACAGAAGCATCATGCGAAAAGTAAACTAACAAGGTTTACCGAAACAACAGAGTTTAAAGTTATAAGTATTATCAAGAAGATCAAACACAAGAAAACGACTGACATATATGATATGACAACAATATTTTTGAAAGATATATGTATAGAAATAGCAAATCCTTTAAAGAACATATTGAATAAATTTCTCAAAATGGGAATCTTCTCGGATACACTGAAGATGGCAAAAGTGTTACCTATGTACAAGAAAGGAGATAAAAGTAACCCAGCAAACTACCGTCCAATATCTATCCTGCCAGCCATTTCAAAGGTTTTTGAAGAAATTGTGAAAGAGAGACTCTTAGACTATCTCAATGATAATAGAATCCTCAGCGAACAGCAACGCGGCTATCGAAATTTGAAATCAACAACAACAATGCTTTTGGAACTCATGGAGAACATCATTTCGGCGTTGGATCGGAAATGGGTATCGGAGATTGTGTCTTGCGATCTGACAAAAGCATTCGACAGTATGAGCCATGAATTACTTATTGAAAAACTCCGTCTGTATGGCGTGGACGGTACGCCATTACTAATAATAATGTCATTCCTTGAGAACAGACAGCAGCAGGTTCAATGGCAAAATAAAAAATCACACGTGAAGAGGGTAAATTTTGGAGTTCCTCAGGGGTCAATTTTGGGGCCCATATTGTTTATAGTCTTCATGAATGACCTAGAAATAATTGCAGATAATCTCTGCATATTTTTGATAACATTGCTTTTTGCTGATGACACCACCTTTTTCCTCAAAGCGTTAAGTTTGAAATTTCTACAGCAGTTGAAGGAAGAAGTTTTGATGGAAGCTAGAGATTGGTTCAGATTCAATTCCCTTCCAATAAATGAGAGTAAAACACAACAACTAATTTTAAAAAGTAATAAAGAAAATAAATTATTGGGACTAACATTGGACGGAGCTCTGTCATGGGAACCACATATAGAGACCATGAAGAAAAAACTAGCAACGGCCATTTATACAATAACAACTGTGAGCAAAGTATCAACTACAGAAGCAGCATTAACAACTTATTTCGCCAACTTTCATTCAGTTGCTTCCTATGGAATTCTTCTGTGGGGGACATCTGTACATGTGCAGGATCTGCTGACCAAAAGAGAGCTATTCGGAAAATCCTTAACCTCAAGCAAACGGATAGCTGTAGAGAGGCTTTTGGAAAATTGAGAGTACTTACCATTCCAGCCATTCATGTATTGGAGTGTGCCACGTATATTCACAACAACTTGAATAAATTTCCAACCAATAGTACTTATCATTCTATCAACACTAGGAATAGGACAAACTTGTCGATTCCATATCATAGCCGTAAATTTTCCCAGCAAGGAGTTGATTTGTGGGGTCCGAAAATTTTCAATAAGCTACCAGAGAGATTTAGGGTTTTATCAGAGAAGAAGTTTGAGAATTCTCTCAAAGAATTTTTACACTTAAATACATTTTACTCACTGGATGAGTTCATGAGCATGAGAATAATACTGTAATTCCTTTGTTTTGACTTAGAATGTAACTTTCATTGATGCTGTAAATATATTATTTTTTTTTTTTCCTTCGTGTGAGGGGAAAACCCTTTATGGGCGCCCAGAGGGTCCGCACTCTAGGTAGTGTGAGACTCCGAGATCTTGTTTGGCTACTCACTAAAAACCCCTCACACATTCCAAGGAGAAGTTCTTCGTCTAGCCCTTGCAGCGTCCCTTAACAAAAGAGATGAGCTGCAAGTGGCATCTAGAGTTCATGGGATCTGATGATATGCAGTGACCCAAGCAACACCGCCTTCTGCATTCTGTGCGCTAGTATCTCGGCCCAAGATATGCAGGCCGGAATAATCTTCAATTCTTCCACGTAGTTGGTTCTCATTCCTCCGAGACATCCTATGATCAGTACAACAATCCTGACTTTATGACCCGGGTACATAGTTCTAAGCACGAAAACAAGATCTTTGTATTTTTGCCTTTTCTGCTCTTCCGTCATCACTATGTTGTTTTCTGCAGGGGATGAGAATTCCAGGATGAACAATTCCTTCAGCTCTTTGTCCAAAAGAAGTATGTCTGGCCCGCACGGGGGTACTACTTAGTAGTATACGGGTGTGACAATCCCGCGGACCCCGGTCACTCTCAGCCGATGTCGGAAATAAATCAGCTAAGCCTCGGAAAACAGTCGCTGCCTGGGGATCGTCAGGACACGTCTGGAGTTGGTGCTGGACGTGACAGCATGCGGGACACCAACGGCAGAACGCTAAGAAGGCGGGCGCCTGCCACACAAAAAGCTACGCCTCTAGACGAGCAGGACATCGACGAGGAGAGAGTTCAGGTTGTCGGTCGCATAGGGATTCAAAGCTCGCAAGAGCACCCCGTAGTCGGAACCGGCAGCCGAAACAGAACAGCACAAAGGGGACGCCACAAGTGGACGCCCGAGCAGCATAGCCTGCTGTCTGCGCTATACAGAAGATCAGGACCCGACAGAAGGGGATACATGAATAGGCTGCATGGTCTGTGGTGCGAAAATTGCCCAGACGTCAACTACATGACGCAGCAAAACCTGAGAGATCAGATCAGTCATTTCAAAAGAAGAGGAATCTTGCAGCAGTCTCGAGAGCAAGGAAGGTTGGAACAACAAGCTGAGGAGCAGGTGACAGATGCTTCGAGCCAACATCAGCAATTGACGGTTGACATAACTCAAGAACAAGCTGTAGCCCTTTTGAATGATATCGCGGGCCGAACCAGGACTGGTACACGCTCCACAAGGCCAATAACGGAACATGTGAGAGATGTTCCAGATATAGAACGCGCTGAAGAGCAGGTGACAGATGCTCCAGACCAACAACACCAAGCGATGACTCACAGAAGTGAAGCGGTAGCCCTAGAAGCAAGGCCAAGAACGGAACAAGTGAGAGAAGTTCCAGAGATAGAGCTAGCTGGAGAGCAGGTGACAGATGCTCCAGACCAACAGCAACAAAGGCCAAGGACAGTGAGAGATTCATCAGAGTTAATCGACAATACAAAAGAGGCATTTGAGGCTGCCGTTGGAGACCCACTGATCAAACCCACCCGGATAAAATCAAGACACAAGGCTGAAGATCTAGCCGTTTTGAATAGCATAATTCAAGATCATCTTAACGAGACCTGTTCACTGGAAGAAGTGGAGGCTGCAGTGAGAGCAGCCGCTTATCTACTATGTCCACCGAAAAGTACAGCTGCGAATAATAATAATAAGCATAGGAAAAGGCTAAATCGACTTGACATCAAAATAAAATCAATGAGGCAGCAGGCATCTTGGTACCAATGTGTCATAGATGTTCTGAAAGGAAAAACTAAACCGAGCAAGAGAACGAGGGAGATGATTGAGGAGCTTCGTGCTATACATGGTATCGTTAACTTGCCCACAGTCCATCTACTGGAGCAGAAAGCTGTAGATAAAATAAGATCACTTGCAGCAGCACGAAAGAAATTGATAAGGAAAAAAAGATGGATCGAAGATAACAACACCTTCACCGCGGAACCATCGAAATTATTTCAACCTCAACAGCAAGAGGTGCAAAACCCACCATCGCCTCAGGACGTCGAAGAGTTTTGGAAAATCCTGTACGAACAACCAGCAAAAACCAGGGATACTCCAGCACTTCCCAGATTCCAGCAGATGTGTGATCAAACCCTACAGCAGAACGACGAACTTTCTGAAATATCAGCCAAATATATTAGACAAGCCCTTAAGAACAAGAATGATTTCACAGCACCCGGACCAGACGGTATTCAGAACTACTGGTGGAAGAGCTTCCCGGCTACACATAAACACCTGGCAAGATTATTCAGCGGAATGCTGATTCGCCGTGAGCCCATTCCTTCATGGTTGGTGGAGGGTAGGACAGTGCTGATACCAAAATCAGGGGACTTAGGGCAACCCAAGAACTATCGCCCAATCACTTGCCTCAATACACTGTACAAGATACTCACAAGTGTTATTCAAGATCGAATTCTGAGGGTTATTGGACCAGTGTGGGACAGTATCTACGAACAGAGGGGAGCAAAGAAAGGAGTGCAAGGATGCAAGGACAACTTGCTGATCGACAAGAGCGTATGCCTAGACGCCAGACATTACAAGCGCGACCTACATACATCATGGTTAGACTACGCGAAAGCATTTGACACCTCGCCGCACGACCTGATCATACGGCTATTAAAAATGCTGAAAGTCCACCCTAACATCATCCATGCGATAGAAAGCATCATTGCGTTGTGGAAAACGATGTTTGCCATCCGAGCAGAGGGACGAACCGTTTATACGGGATGGGTGAGGTACAGAAGAGGAGTGTTCCAGGGAGATTCGCTAAGCCCGTTATTAATCTGCATAACACTCATGCCACTATCAATTGAGCTGAGGGCAAGCAAAATAGGATACAAGGCCGGTCCACCAGGCAGAAGGAACCACCTGATCTCCCACCTTATGTACGTGGACGACTTGAAACTCTACGCTCCCTCCAGGACCGCACTACAGCAACTATTGAATATCGTTTCCGACTACACCTCTGCAATGGGAATGTCGTTTGGTTTGGACAAGTGTGCTGTTTTTCATCTCCGCAGGGGAAGGGTCGATGATCCAGGAGAAGATATCCAACTGGAAGATGGAATGACTTTTCGACGCCTGGAAGAGGGAGAAACTTACAAGTTTCTCGGGATGAAACAGAGGGGAGTACTGGAGACAACCCAGATAAAGGACGCCTTATCAGCCAGCTACAAGAAGAAGCTGAGAGACATCTGGAAATCACAGCTGTCAGGAAAGAACAGAGTATCAGCTACAAATATGCTAGCCATCCCGATACTTACCTACTCTTTCGGGGTGGTAAACTGGACGGTGAACGAACTCCTCGATCTTGATAGGTCAACAAGAAAAACGATGAACATGAATCGTAGCCTTCACCCAAATAGCTCGATTCAGAGGATATACTTTCCCCGAAGCCAGGGGGGTAGAGGATTGCAATGTTTGGAATATCAACACTTTCAACAAACATTGGAAACAGCAGTAAGGGTCCTAAGAAGTGAAGATCCATTTCTGAAGTTTGTAGCTCAGCATGAACTCGCGAACCACGGAGCCTTCCTATTCCGAGCTGGACAGAGAGCCTTGGAGAAGCTTGGTATAACCAGCGTGTCGATCGATCCTGAGCGTGCTGGAGCACCGATCACTCAAGCGGACCAAAGAAGGCTAGCAAGACTGATACGGAAGTCTTAGTCGAATACATTACTCGAACATCATATGAGTAAGAGCCTGCACTCCATATTTTTCAGAAGTTTAAAAGACCAAGATCTGTCGGAAGAATTGTCTTTCGCCTTTCTAAAGTCGGCTAGCCTTAAGTCAGAGACGGAGGGATTTGTGATGGCGTGTCAGGATGGAGTAATAAATACCAGATGGTATAAAAAGAACATCATGCAAATGGACACCCCAACAACGTGCAGAGCGTGCCATAGTCAACAAGAAACGATTATGCACATTCTTTCCGCCTGTAGAGTCCATGCTCCATCGGGGTAAATAGAGAGACACAACGCGGCACTCCGAGTTCTCTACTTCCATCTGAGGGCGGCATATGAGATAGACAAAGAACCAGTGCTACCATATGTGCCTCTGGAGATTGAAGCGGTGGTCCAGAACGAGAAAGCTCGAATATACTGGAACTATCCTGTCTCAACAACACGGCAGATCAATGCATCTAAATATATTATTATTATTATTTTTTTTTTCTCTCTCTCTCCTTTTTTGAGGGTTTGTTTCATAACAGATGAATCACGGATCGAGAAAGACCAAGTGAAATCATCTGGAACTTCATCCTATCACGGACCGCACAATGGCTGCCGTCTGCAAAATTACAGCCTTCTGCATTTGAACGTAAGTATTCTCCGGTATGCTCAACTTCGACAAATTGCTTTTTAGTGTCTTGGGAATGATGCCAACGCCAGAGATAATCAGTGGTACGATATCTACACTCTGCATGCCCCATATTTGTCGAACGTCTTGTGCTAGTATTTCGTATTTGAGGAGTTTCTCTTCATACTTTTGTTGCAGATTGTGAGCACTGGGCACAGCAACATCTATGAGGTAAGTCTTCTTTTTCCTTCTGTCTACCAATGTTATATCCGGTCTGTTATGCTGTACGGTCCTGTTGGTAAGGATTGTCTTGTCCCAATAGATCTTAAACTGTACATTTTCTCTGACAGCATTTGGCTCGTATTTATAGTAAGGTGTATCATCGTGCTCCATGCCACACATTTTCAGTAGCTCTAAATATACTATTTTGGCAACTTGGTTATGCCTCTCGATGTACCTGGTTTTCGCCAGTTTTGTGCATCCTGATATGATGTGATCTATTGTCTCTGTTTTCTCTGCACACAGTCTACACTGGTCACTCTGTATATCCTCCTTTAAGATGAACTTACTATAATTCCTCGTTTTGACAACTTGATCTTGGATAGCTATCATTGATCCTTCTGTTTCTGGGTTTAAATACCCTTATGTGAGCCATCTAACAGATGCCGGTTTATCTACATGTGGTTCGTCTAGAGCTCTGCAGAATCTACCGTGCAGTTGTTTGGATTTCCACTCACTCAGCAGCTTCTGTTGGTTGCATGCATAGGTATGTCCTCTTTCGTTCTTTAGGTCCAGTGGCGTCAACTTGTTGTCAGCTTGAATAATGGTATGGTGTAACAGACGGTCTCTCCTCGAATAAAAGTACCTTCTCATGTTTTCCACCTGTCCATTATGTAAATTCTCGATATCAACTATTCCTCTGCCCCCAGAACCTCTCGGAAGATTAACTCGCTCGCAGCTTGATTTGGGGTGGTGCATCCTTGCTCTAGTAAGAGCTGTTCGCACTCTTCTATTCAGATCCTCGAGATCTGTTTGGGACCATTTAATCACCCCAAACGAGTAGGACAAAGCTGGGATCACGTACGTATTTATGGCCTTAGTTAAATTCCTCGAGTTCAGCTTTGTCTTGAGGACAGTCTGTAGCCTTTTATTGAATTCTGTCCTCAGTTCCTCCTTGACGGTAGAATGGTTTATCTTATTTGTCTGAAGAATGCCCAGATATTTGTAGGGTTCTTCGCTCAGACATTCTATTTGGGTTGTAGTTGTGATCTGCAGGGGCTCTGTATGCTGCAAAGTTCCCCTGTGTACAGTTACGGTTTTGCATTTATTGAGGCCGAATTCCATACCAATATCGGTGCTCATTTTATGTATTTGTTTCAGGACAATTTCTAGCTTCCTCTTTGAGCTGGTATAGATTTTGAGGTCATCCATGAAAAACAGGTGGGTGAGATTGAAAGTGTTTTGCTCAGTTTTTATTTTTATTCCATGCCCCATCCGAACTATGGTGCTAGACAAGGGGTTCAGCGCCAAGCAAAACCAGGGTGCGCTCAGGGGATCCCCTTGGAAAATTCCTCTCCTGATAGGTATTTCTTTGCTCTGTATCATCTGCTCAGTGGTATGTAAAGTAAGCACTGTGGACCATTGTCTCATCGATGTCTCTAAGAAGCTAACGATATCCGGGCTGACCTTATGTATTTTTAGTGCATGTATCAACCATGAGTGGGGCACAGAATCGAAAGCCTCCTTATAGTCAATAAAGGCCATATAAGCATTCCTGTTTGATCTTCTGATGTGTTCAAGGACGACCTCATCCACAACAAGCTGCTCTTTACACCCCAGGACACCTCTCCTTGATCCTTTTTGCTCTTCTGTCATGAGATGGTTTACCTTCAGGTGATTGGTTATTTTTTCTGTTATAAGTGCGGTGAGGATCTTGAATAGTGTGGGAAGGCAGGTTATTGGGCGGTACTGGGCTGGGTCTTGTTTGTTCTCACCTTTGGGCAGTAGATAAGTGACACCTTGCGTGAAAAACTTAGGACATCTCGATGGTTGTCTCAGAATATTATTGAACTCCTCGCTGATGTATGGATGTGTAGAGGAAAATTCTTTTATCCAGAAATTTTTAACCTTATCTCTACCCGGCGCCTTCCAATTGGGCAGTCGACTCAATACTCTGCTAAGATCGGCAGGTGTCATCTGTGGATTCGGCATTTCGGCATTCTCCGTTCTTCTTCATATATCCAAGGAGAATCCGCCCCATGTCTCACTTCTTTGGACCATATTTCCTCCCAGAATCTTTCCAGTTCCAGCATTTTTGGACATGTGTTTCGTGTCTGGTGCTTTTTCTCGATGATGTCCCGATAGAATCTTCTCTCATTTTTCTCGAATAGAGCATTCTGTTTTTTTCTCTCATTACTTTCCTTATAAGATCTTAGTCTATGTGCATACACGGCCAGTTGCTGCTTCATTGTGTCCAGGTTGTCCAGTATCAATTGTTGATGTGCAGAAGCTGGAGTCTGAATCAATGTTTCGTACATCTTTTTCGGAAGCTTCTTCAGGATTCTACTTCTTTTATTCCCTAACTTTAGCTGTTGTAAGGCTTTTTGTAGATTTATTTCCGGTAACGGGATACAGCAATGAATGAATGAATGACAATCTTCCTTGTTTTCTCTATTTTCTCTTCCAATTTTATTTCCCACTTCGGCTTGCTTTCTCTTCTTCTGGCGTTGGAAGTGCTGTGGATCTTCTGGTTTTTCTCGAGTACTGTTCTAGCTGCACAATAGATCACCAGGTGAATTTCCTCCAAGTCGGCATCTGTGTTTAATTTAGATTGGATGATATTATTTAGGGTGTTGATAAGTGCACCTGTGTGGGCTCTGAATCGAAGTTTAGACAGGGGTGGTCGTGAGCATGGGTCGGATCCGCGATATTGCATGCAGAGCGTCTCGAAGTAGTTTTCTAGACCCAAGTCAACCCTGTCATGCTCTTCATATTGCACTTCTGGCAGATCATCGTTTCGGACCTGTACTAGGGGTGGCTGGACCATCTCATTTTGGCAACGGACATCATTTTTTATTTCATCTAATATCGGATCTGATAGAAGATCTCTTCGGATTATAGCTCTTTGTTGGTCCGATATTCTCTGTTCGGACAGATGGTCAAGTTGAGGGTAAAATCTCAGGAATTCCTCACGCATTCTTCTGCGATAGAAAGTACGGTCCGCTTCTAGGTTAGTAGCTCTATAGTACGCTGTCATTATTGCTTTATTCATCTCGTTAGTCCAATGCATTCGACGCGTTTGTTCGTTTCGTCTGGGCACAGCTCGTTGTTGTGCAACATGGCGAAACGGCGAAGCTCGTTGATTTTCTCCGGTATTAATGCTTCTATTCATTCCAGGTTCGGCTGTAGTTGCTCTACCATCTCCAGCAATCTGGTTCCGGCGCGTGGTCGCCCGCCTGCTCAGCTCACCACGGTCAGCTTGCTCACTGTCACGTCCATCGCCAACATTGGACGTGCCCTGGGGATCACCAGGAATCCGCCTGCTCCTTAAGTTTAGACTTCGCCTCATTTCATTGAAAATGGTTTTGCATTTTACCTACTGCCAGGTTTCCGTTTCGTTCTCTTTTTTTAGAGAAGAGGCTGGAAAAACGCCTTGCGATCGAAGGTAGAGAATGATCGTTGAGTTGAAACCTCTGTGTATACTGCCACTATAGGGGAGTTAACTTGGGGGGAGATAGACAATACAGTGGGCCCGCTCCCCTCGGGGTGTTGGCTACGGGTAGTACGGATCGCCCAGAATTCCGTAGCGGCTAGAACTATATCCAGCCGACCCGACTAGTTTTTATTTGACTTTAGCCTTGCGGCTTTCACACTCCTCTCCAGAGGAAAATTCACTTATCCCAGATATCTCAGATATCAAAAGGATTAAGCTCTGTTGGAGCCCTTTCCAGGTTTTCGGGCTCGTGGTGGTGGTCGGGTCCGGGTCGCTCCTCGCCTCCCTGCTGTAGGTTGGATTCCTGCTCCACCCGCACTTCCTGTCGGAGCAGACGGTGTTCCTCTGCATTCCCCATGTACTTGCGTACAGTTCTCGCCGTTCCGAGCAGTACCGCCTTCTGCATGACTCTATAGATGTTTTCGTCCAACTGAAGTTTCCTCAAGTTCTCTAGTAATTTCTTCGGTATCAGGCCTGTAGATGAAATGACAATAGGAATGGTCTTGATATCTTTCAGCTTCCACTGTCTTCTGGTCTGTTCCTCGAGATCTCTGTATTTTGAAATTTTTTCAGTGTGCCTATCTAGAAGATTGTTATTATTTGGAATTGCCACGTCGATGAATAGTGCTCTGTCCTCATCCTTATTGAGCAATATGAGGTCTGGTCTATTGTGGGTTATTTTTCGGTCTGTGAGAAGCGTGCGATCCCAGTAGAGCTTGTGATGTTCGTTTTCCAGCACAGCATCCGGATGGTAGTTGTAATAAGGAACCTTTTTCGAAGTTAGAAGTTGGTGTTTTAGTGCCAATTCTTGGTGAAGAATCTTGGCAACAGCATCATGTCTATTTTTGTACTCCGTGCCCGCGAACTTCTGACATCCCCCGGTGATGTGCTGGATAGTTTCATGTGTCGCACAGCCATAACGACAGCTATCGTCCGCCACTGAGGCATCCTTGGCGATGTACTTCATGTAATTTCTTGTTATTATTATGACTTTAGCCTTGCGGCTTTCACACTCCTCTCCAGAGGAAAATTCACTTATCCCAGATATCTCAGATATCAAAAGGATTAAGCTCTGTTGGAGCCCTTTCCAGGTTTTCGGGCTCGTGGTGGTGGTCGGGTCCGGGTCGCTCCTCGCCTCCCTGCTGTAGGTTGGATTCCTGCTCCACCCGCACTTCCTGTCGGAGCAGACGGTGTTCCTCTGAATTTCCCATGTACTTGCGTACAGTTCTCGCCGTTCCCAGCAGTACCGCCTTCTGCATGACTTTATAGATATTTTCGTCCAACTGAAGCTTCCTCAAGTTCTCTAGCAGTTTCTTCGGTATCAGGCCTGTAGATGATATGACAATAGGGATGGTCTTGATATCTTTCAGCTTCCACTGTCTCCTGGTTTGTTCCTCGAGATCTCTGTACTTTGAAATTTTTTCAGTGTGCCTATCTAGAAGATTGTTATTATTTGGAATCGCCACATCGATGAATAGTGCTCTGTCCTCATCCTTATTGAGCAATATGAGATCTGGTCTATTGTGGGTTATTTTCCGGTCTGTGAGAACCGTGCGATCCCAGTAGAGCTTGTGATGTTCATTTTCCAATACAGCATTTGGATGGTAATTGTAATAAGGAATCTTTTTCGAACTCAGAAGTTGGTGTTTTAGTGCCAATTCTTGGTGAAGAATCTTGGCAACGGCATCATGTCTATTTTTGTACTCCGTGCCCGCGAACTTCTGACATCCCCCGGTGATGTGCTGGATAGTTTCATGTGTCGCACAGCCATACCGACAGCTATCGTCCGTCACTGAGGCATCCTTGGCGATGTATTTCATGTAATTTCTTGTTGGAATCACCTGATCCTGGATGGCGAGCATGAAGCCCTCTGTCTCAGGAAACAACCTTCCGGAAGTCAACCAGTAGTTCGACGCAGATATGTCGACGTAATCATGGTTGACCTCATTCTGTTGCCTCCCATGCAGAGGTTTGCCAATCAGTTTCTGCATTTTACTTTCTGCAGAGTGTTCGACGGTTTCCAAGTGATCCTGGTGTAGCTTTAACGGTGTGGAAGTATCAGCAATACAAACTACTCGATGGAGTTCTGACGAAGCTGCCTTGCTCAAGAAATATTTTCGAAGTCCTACAATTTCCTGGGACATACGGTTGGACAAATCAACAATTCCTCTACCCCCAAGATGTCGTGGTAGCTCTGTCCGTTCTATTGAGCTTTTGGGGTGATGTTTATTGTGTTTAGTCAGCATCGTCCGTATTTTTCTCTGTAAAGCTGCTAAATCGGTGGTCGTCCAAGAGATAATACCAAATGAATAGCTCAGCGCCGAGCAAGCGTAGGTGTTAATCGCTTTTATCAGGTTCTTGCTGTTAAGACCAGTTCTCATTATCCTTCTCAATCTTCGGGTAAACTCCTCCGTTAATTCTTTCTTCATCTGGGTCTGATTGATTTTTCTTGCCTGTTTTATGCCTAGATACTTGTATGTGTCTCCTTCCTTCAATGCTTCAATTTCTGCACCTTCCTTGAGTTTGAACGTACCATCTTCCATTTTCCCTCTCGTTATGTTTAGCAGTCGGCATTTTTCTAGTCCAAACTTCATTTTGATGTCTTCCGAGAATCCTTCCACCATTTTCAGCATCAGTTGCATTTGTTTTTTGGTAGATGCGAAGAGTTTCAAATCGTCCATGTAAAGGAGATGATTCAGTTTCATCATAGTTCTACTGCCGCTCTTGATGGAGAATCCGTAGTCCGTAGAATTCAATCTATGAGACAAGGGATTCTGATAGGTCAACAAGAAAAACGATGAACATGAATCGTAGCCTTCACCCAAATAGCTCGATTCAGAGGATATACCTTCCCCGAAGCCAGGGGGGTAGATGATTGCAATGTTTGGAATATCAACACTTTCAACAAACATTGGAAACAGCAGTAAGGGTCCTAAGAAGTGAAGATCCATTTCTGAAGTTTGTAGCTCAGCATGAACTCGCGAACCACGGAGCCTTCCTATTCCGAGCTGGACAGAGAGCCTTGGAGAAGCTTGGTATAACCAGCGTGTCGATCGATCCTGAGCGTGCTGGAGCACCGATCACTCAAGCGGACCAAAGAAGGCTAGCAAGACTGATACGGAAGTCTCAGTCGAATACATTACTCGAACATCATATGAGTAAGAGCCTGCACTCCATATTTTTCAGAAGTTTAAAAGACCAAGATCTGTCGGAAGAATTGTCTTTCGCCTTTCTAAAGTCGGCTAGCCTTAAGTCAGAGACGGAGGGATTTGTGATGGCGTGTCAGGATGGAGTAATAAATACCAGATGGTATAAAAAGAACATCATGAAAATGGACACCCCAACAACGTGCAGAGCGTGCCATAGTCAACAAGAAACGATTATGCACATTCTTTCCGCCTGTAGAGTCCATGCTCCATCGGGGTAAATAGAGAGACACAACGCGGCACTCCGAGTTCTCTACTTCCATCTGAGGGCGGCATATGAGATAGACAAAGAACCGGTGCTACCATATGTGCCTCTGGAGATTGAAGCGGTGGTCCAGAACGAGAAAGCTCGAATATACTGGAACTATCCTGTCTCAACAACACGGCAGATCAATGCATCTAAATATATTATTATTATTATTTTTTTTTTTTTCTCTCTCTCTCCTTTTTTGAGGGTTTGTTTCATAACAGATGAATCACGGATCGAGAAAGACCAAGTGAAATCATCTGGAACTTCATCCTATCACGGACCGCACAATGGCTGCCGTCTGCAAAATTACAGCCTTCTGCATTTGAACGTAAGTATTCTCCGGTATGCTCAACTTCGACAAATTGCTTTTTAGTGTCTTGGGAATGATGCCAACGCCAGAGATAATCAGTGGTACGATATCTACACTCTGCATGCCCCATATTTGTCGAACGTCTTGTGCTAGTATTTCGTATTTGAGGAGTTTCTCTTCATACTTTTGTTGCAGATTGTGAGCACTGGGCACAGCAACATCTATGAGGTAAGTCTTCTTTTTCCTTCTGTCTACCAATGTTATATCCGGTCTGTTATGCTGTACGGTCCTGTTGGTAAGGATTGTCTTGTCCCAATAGATCTTAAACTGTACATTTTCTCTGACAGCATTTGGCTCGTATTTATAGTAAGGTGTATCATCGTGCTCCATGCCACACATTTTCAGTAGCTCTAAATATACTATTTTGGCAACTTGGTTATGCCTCTCGATGTACCTGGTTTTCGCCAGTTTTGTGCATCCTGATATGATGTGATCTATTGTCTCTGTTTTCTCTGCACACAGTCTACACTGGTCACTCTGTATATCCTCCTTTAAGATGAACTTACTATAATTCCTCGTTTTGACAACTTGATCTTGGATAGCTATCATTGATCCTTCTGTTTCTGGGTTTAAATACCCTTGTGTGAGCCATCTAACAGATGCCGGTTTATCTACATGTGGTTCGTCTAGAGCTCTGCAGAATCTACCGTGCAGTTGTTTGGATTTCCACTCACTCAGCAGCTTCTGTTGGTTGCATGCATAGGTATGTCCTCTTTCGTTCTTTAGGTCCAGTGGCGTCAACTTGTTGTCAGCTTGAATAATGGTATGGTGTAACAGACGGTCTCTCCTCGAATAAAAGTACCTTCTCATGTTTTCCACCTGTCCATTATGTAAATTCTCGATATCAACTATTCCTCTGCACCCAGAACCTCTCGGAAGATTAACTCGCTCGCAGCTTGATTTGGGGTGGTGCATCCTTGCTCTAGTAAGAGCTGTTCGCACTCTTCTATTCAGATCCTCGAGATCTGTTTGGGACCATTTAATCACCCCAAACGAGTAGGACAAAGCTGGGATCACGTACGTATTTATGGCCTTAGTTAAATTCCTCGAGTTCAGCTTTGTCTTGAGGACAGTCTGTAGCCTTTTATTGAATTCTGTCCTCAGTTCCTCCTTGACGGTAGAATGGTTTATCTTATTTGTCTGAAGAATGCCCAGATATTTGTAGGGTTCTTCGCTCAGACATTCTATTTGGGTTGTAGTTGTGATCTGCAGGGGCTCTGTATGCTGCAAAGTTCCCCTGTGTACAGTTACGGTTTTGCATTTATTGAGGCCGAATTCCATACCAATATCGGTGCTCATTTTATGTATTTGTTTCAGGACAATTTCTAGCTTCCTCTTTGAGCTGGTATAGATTTTGAGGTCATCCATGAAAAACAGGTGGGTGAGATTGAAAGTGTTTTGCTCAGTTTTTATTTTTATTCCATGCCCCATCCGAACTATGGTGCTAGACAAGGGGTTCAGCGCCAAGCAAAACCAGGGTGCGCTCAGGGGATCCCCTTGGAAAATTCCTCTCCTGATAGGTATTTCTTTGCTCTGTATGATCTGCTCAGTGGTATGTAAAGTAAGCACTGTGGACCATTGTCTCATCGATGTCTCTAAGAAGCTAACGATATCCGGGCTGACCTTATGTATTTTTAGTGCATGTATCAACCATGAGTGGGGCACAGAATCGAAAGCCTTCTTATAGTCAATAAAGGCCATATAAGCATTCCTGTTTGATCTTCTGATGTGTTCAAGGACGACCTCATCCACAACAAGCTGCTCTTTACACCCCAGGACACCTCTCCTTGATCCTTTTTGCTCTTCTGTCATGAGATGGTTTACCTTCAGGTGATTGGTTATTTTTTCTGTTATAAGTGCGGTGAGGATCTTGAATAGTGTGGGAAGGCAGGTTATTGGGCGGTACTGGGCTGGGTCTTGTTTGTTCTCACCTTTGGGCAGTAGATAAGTGACACCTTGCGTGAAAAACTTAGGACATCTCGATGGTTGTCTCAGAATATTATTGAACTCCTCGCTGATGTATGGATGTGTAGAGGAAAATTCTTTTATCCAGAAATTTTTAACCTTATCTCTACCCGGCGCCTTCCAATTGGGCAGTCGACTCAATACTCTGCTAAGATCGGCAGGTGTCATCTGTGGATTCGGCATTTCGGCATTCTCCGTTCTTCTTCATATATCCAAGGAGAATCCGCCCCATGTCTCACTTCTTTGGACCATATTTCCTCCCAGAATCTTTCCAGTTCCAGCATTTTTGGACATGTGTTTCGTGTCTGGTACTTTTTCTCGATGATGTCCCGATAGAATCTTCTCTCATTTTTCTCGAATAGAGCATTCTGTTTTTTTCTCTCATTACTTTCCTTATAAGATCTTAGTCTATGTGCATACACGGCCAGTTGCTGCTTCATTGTGTCCAGGTTGTCCAGTATCAATTGTTGATGTGCAGAAGCTGGAGTCTGAATCAATGTTTCGTACATCTTTTTCGGAAGCTTCTTCAGGATTCTACTTCTTTTATTCCCTAACTTTAGCTGTTGTAAGGCTTTTTGTAGATTTATTTCCGGTAACGGGATACAGCAATGAATGAATGAATGACAATCTTCCTTGTTTTCTCTATTTTCTCTTCCAATTTTATTTCCCACTTCGGCTTGCTTTCTCTTCTTCTGGCGTTGGAAGTGCTGTGGATCTTCTGGTTTTTCTCGAGTACTGTTCTAGCTGCACAATAGATCATCAGGTGAATTTCCTCCAAGTCGGCATCTGTGTTTAATTTAGATTGGATGATATTATTTAGGGTGTTGATAAGTGCACCTGTGTGGGCTCTGAATCGAAGTTTAGACAGGGGTGGTCGTGAGCATGGGTCGGATCCGCGATATTGCATGCAGAGCGTCTCGAAGTAGTTTTCTAGACCCAAGTCAACCCTGTCATGCTCTTCATATTGCACTTCTGGCAGATCATCGTTTCGGACCTGTACTAGGGGTGGCTGGACCATCTCATTTTGGCAACGGACATCATTTTTTATTTCATCTAATATCGGATCTGATAGAAGATCTCTTCGGATTATAGCTCTTTGTTGGTCCGATATTCTCTGTTCGGACAGATGGTCAAGTTGAGGGTAAAATCTCAGGAATTCCTCACGCATTCTTCTGCGATAGAAAGTACGGTCCGCTTCTAGGTTAGTAGCTCTATAGTACGCTGTCATTATTGCTTTATTCATCTCGTTAGTCCAATGCATTCGACGCGTTTGTTCGTTTCGTCTGGGCACAGCTCGTTGTTGTGCAACATGGCGAAACGGCGAAGCTCGTTGATTTTCTCCGGTATTAATGCTTCTATTCATTCCAGGTTCGGCTGTAGTTGCTCTACCATCTCCAGCAATCTGGTTCCGGCGCGTGGTCGCCCGCCTGCTCAGCTCACCACGGTCAGCTTGCTCACTGTCACGTCCATCGCCAACATTGGACGTGCCCTGGGGATCACCAGGAATCCGCCTGCTCCTTAAGTTTAGACTTCGCCTCATTTCATTGAAAATGGTTTTGCATTTTACCTACTGCCAGGTTTCCGTTTCGTTCTCTTTTTTTAGAGAAGAGGCTGGAAAAACGCCTTGCGATCGAAGGTAGAGAATGATCGTTGAGTTGAAACCTCTGTGTATACTGCCACTATAGGGGAGTTAACTTGGGGGGAGATAGACAATACAGTGGGCCCGCTCCCCTCGGGGTGTTGGCTACGGGTAGTACGGATCGCCCAGAATTCCGTAGCGGCTAGAACTATATCCAGCCGACCCGACTAGTTTTTATTTGACTTTAGCCTTGCGGCTTTCACACTCCTCTCCAGAGGAAAATTCACTTATCCCAGATATCTCAGATATCAAAAGGATTAAGCTCTGTTGGAGCCCTTTCCAGGTTTTCGGGCTCGTGGTGGTGGTCGGGTCCGGGTCGCTCCTCGCCTCCCTGCTGTAGGTTGGATTCCTGCTCCACCCGCACTTCCTGTCGGAGCAGACGGTGTTCCTCTGCATTCCCCATGTACTTGCGTACAGTTCTCGCCGTTCCGAGCAGTACCGCCTTCTGCATGACTCTATAGATGTTTTCGTCCAACTGAAGTTTCCTCAAGTTCTCTAGTAATTTCTTCGGTATCAGGCCTGTAGATGAAATGACAATAGGAATGGTCTTGATATCTTTCAGCTTCCACTGTCTTCTGGTCTGTTCCTCGAGATCTCTGTATTTTGAAATTTTTTCAGTGTGCCTATCTAGAAGATTGTTATTATTTGGAATTGCCACGTCGATGAATAGTGCTCTGTCCTCATCCTTATTGAGCAATATGAGGTCTGGTCTATTGTGGGTTATTTTTCGGTCTGTGAGAAGCGTGCGATCCCAGTAGAGCTTGTGATGTTCGTTTTCCAGCACAGCATCCGGATGGTAGTTGTAATAAGGAACCTTTTTCGAAGTTAGAAGTTGGTGTTTTAGTGCCAATTCTTGGTGAAGAATCTTGGCAACAGCATCATGTCTATTTTTGTACTCCGTGCCCGCGAACTTCTGACATCCCCCGGTGATGTGCTGGATAGTTTCATGTGTCGCACAGCCATAACGACAGCTATCGTCCGCCACTGAGGCATCCTTGGCGATGTACTTCATGTAATTTCTTGTTATTATTATGACTTTAGCCTTGCGGCTTTCACACTCCTCTCCAGAGGAAAATTCACTTATCCCAGATATCTCAGATATCAAAAGGATTAAGCTCTGTTGGAGCCCTTTCCAGGTTTTCGGGCTCGTGGTGGTGGTCGGGTCCGGGTCGCTCCTCGCCTCCCTGCTGTAGGTTGGATTCCTGCTCCACCCGCACTTCCTGTCGGAGCAGACGGTGTTCCTCTGAATTTCCCATGTACTTGCGTACAGTTCTCGCCGTTCCCAGCAGTACCGCCTTCTGCATGACTTTATAGATATTTTCGTCCAACTGAAGCTTCCTCAAGTTCTCTAGCAGTTTCTTCGGTATCAGGCCTGTAGATGATATGACAATAGGGATGGTCTTGATATCTTTCAGCTTCCACTGTCTCCTGGTTTGTTCCTCGAGATCTCTGTACTTTGAAATTTTTTCAGTGTGCCTATCTAGAAGATTGTTATTATTTGGAATCGCCACATCGATGAATAGTGCTCTGTCCTCATCCTTATTGAGCAATATGAGATCTGGTCTATTGTGGGTTATTTTCCGGTCTGTGAGAACCGTGCGATCCCAGTAGAGCTTGTGATGTTCATTTTCCAATACAGCATTTGGATGGTAATTGTAATAAGGAATCTTTTTCGAACTCAGAAGTTGGTGTTTTAGTGCCAATTCTTGGTGAAGAATCTTGGCAACGGCATCATGTCTATTTTTGTACTCCGTGCCCGCGAACTTCTGACATCCCCCGGTGATGTGCTGGATAGTTTCATGTGTCGCACAGCCATACCGACAGCTATCGTCCGTCACTGAGGCATCCTTGGCGATGTATTTCATGTAATTTCTTGTTGGAATCACCTGATCCTGGATGGCGAGCATGAAGCCCTCTGTCTCAGGAAACAACCTTCCGGAAGTCAACCAGTAGTTCGACGCAGATATGTCGACGTAATCATGGTTGACCTCATTCTGTTGCCTCCCATGCAGAGGTTTGCCAATCAGTTTCTGCATTTTACTTTCTGCAGAGTGTTCGACGGTTTCCAAGTGATCCTGGTGTAGCTTTAACGGTGTGGAAGTATCAGCAATACAAACTACTCGATGGAGTTCTGACGAAGCTGCCTTGCTCAAGAAATATTTTCGAAGTCCTACAATTTCCTGGGACATACGGTTGGACAAATCAACAATTCCTCTACCCCCAAGATGTCGTGGTAGCTCTGTCCGTTCTATTGAGCTTTTGGGGTGATGTTTATTGTGTTTAGTCAGCATCGTCCGTATTTTTCTCTGTAAAGCTGCTAAATCGGTGGTCGTCCAAGAGATAATACCAAATGAATAGCTCAGCGCCGAGCAAGCGTAGGTGTTAATCGCTTTTATCAGGTTCTTGCTGTTAAGACCAGTTCTCATTATCCTTCTCAATCTTCGGGTAAACTCCTCCGTTAATTCTTTCTTCATCTGGGTCTGATTGATTTTTCTTGCCTGTTTTATGCCTAGATACTTGTATGTGTCTCCTTCCTTCAATGCTTCAATTTCTGCACCTTCCTTGAGTTTGAACGTACCATCTTCCATTTTCCCTCTCGTTATGTTTAGCAGTCGGCATTTTTCTAGTCCAAACTTCATTTTGATGTCTTCCGAGAATCCTTCCACCATTTTCAGCATCAGTTGCATTTGTTTTTTGGTAGATGCGAAGAGTTTCAAATCGTCCATGTAAAGGAGATGATTCAGTTTCATCATAGTTCTACTGCCGCTCTTGATGGAGAATCCGTAGTCCGTAGAATTCAATCTATGAGACAAGGGATTCTGATAGGTCAACAAGAAAAACGATGAACATGAATCGTAGCCTTCACCCAAATAGCTCGATTCAGAGGATATACCTTCCCCGAAGCCAGGGGGGTAGATGATTGCAATGTTTGGAATATCAACACTTTCAACAAACATTGGAAACAGCAGTAAGGGTCCTAAGAAGTGAAGATCCATTTCTGAAGTTTGTAGCTCAGCATGAACTCGCGAACCACGGAGCCTTCCTATTCCGAGCTGGACAGAGAGCCTTGGAGAAGCTTGGTATAACCAGCGTGTCGATCGATCCTGAGCGTGCTGGAGCACCGATCACTCAAGCGGACCAAAGAAGGCTAGCAAGACTGATACGGAAGTCTCAGTCGAATACATTACTCGAACATCATATGAGTAAGAGCCTGCACTCCATATTTTTCAGAAGTTTAAAAGACCAAGATCTGTCGGAAGAATTGTCTTTCGCCTTTCTAAAGTCGGCTAGCCTTAAGTCAGAGACGGAGGGATTTGTGATGGCGTGTCAGGATGGAGTAATAAATACCAGATGGTATAAAAAGAACATCATGAAAATGGACACCCCAACAACGTGCAGAGCGTGCCATAGTCAACAAGAAACGATTATGCACATTCTTTCCGCCTGTAGAGTCCATGCTCCATCGGGGTAAATAGAGAGACACAACGCGGCACTCCGAGTTCTCTACTTCCATCTGAGGGCGGCATATGAGATAGACAAAGAACCGGTGCTACCATATGTGCCTCTGGAGATTGAAGCGGTGGTCCAGAACGAGAAAGCTCGAATATACTGGAACTATCCTGTCTCAACAACACGGCAGATCAATGCATCTAAATATATTATTATTATTATTTTTTTTTTTTTCTCTCTCTCTCCTTTTTTGAGGGTTTGTTTCATAACAGATGAATCACGGATCGAGAAAGACCAAGTGAAATCATCTGGAACTTCATCCTATCACGGACCGCACAATGGCTGCCGTCTGCAAAATTACAGCCTTCTGCATTTGAACGTAAGTATTCTCCGGTATGCTCAACTTCGACAAATTGCTTTTTAGTGTCTTGGGAATGATGCCAACGCCAGAGATAATCAGTGGTACGATATCTACACTCTGCATGCCCCATATTTGTCGAACGTCTTGTGCTAGTATTTCGTATTTGAGGAGTTTCTCTTCATACTTTTGTTGCAGATTGTGAGCACTGGGCACAGCAACATCTATGAGGTAAGTCTTCTTTTTCCTTCTGTCTACCAATGTTATATCCGGTCTGTTATGCTGTACGGTCCTGTTGGTAAGGATTGTCTTGTCCCAATAGATCTTAAACTGTACATTTTCTCTGACAGCATTTGGCTCGTATTTATAGTAAGGTGTATCATCGTGCTCCATGCCACACATTTTCAGTAGCTCTAAATATACTATTTTGGCAACTTGGTTATGCCTCTCGATGTACCTGGTTTTCGCCAGTTTTGTGCATCCTGATATGATGTGATCTATTGTCTCTGTTTTCTCTGCACACAGTCTACACTGGTCACTCTGTATATCCTCCTTTAAGATGAACTTACTATAATTCCTCGTTTTGACAACTTGATCTTGGATAGCTATCATTGATCCTTCTGTTTCTGGGTTTAAATACCCTTGTGTGAGCCATCTAACAGATGCCGGTTTATCTACATGTGGTTCGTCTAGAGCTCTGCAGAATCTACCGTGCAGTTGTTTGGATTTCCACTCACTCAGCAGCTTCTGTTGGTTGCATGCATAGGTATGTCCTCTTTCGTTCTTTAGGTCCAGTGGCGTCAACTTGTTGTCAGCTTGAATAATGGTATGGTGTAACAGACGGTCTCTCCTCGAATAAAAGTACCTTCTCATGTTTTCCACCTGTCCATTATGTAAATTCTCGATATCAACTATTCCTCTGCACCCAGAACCTCTCGGAAGATTAACTCGCTCGCAGCTTGATTTGGGGTGGTGCATCCTTGCTCTAGTAAGAGCTGTTCGCACTCTTCTATTCAGATCCTCGAGATCTGTTTGGGACCATTTAATCACCCCAAACGAGTAGGACAAAGCTGGGATCACGTACGTATTTATGGCCTTAGTTAAATTCCTCGAGTTCAGCTTTGTCTTGAGGACAGTCTGTAGCCTTTTATTGAATTCTGTCCTCAGTTCCTCCTTGACGGTAGAATGGTTTATCTTATTTGTCTGAAGAATGCCCAGATATTTGTAGGGTTCTTCGCTCAGACATTCTATTTGGGTTGTAGTTGTGATCTGCAGGGGCTCTGTATGCTGCAAAGTTCCCCTGTGTACAGTTACGGTTTTGCATTTATTGAGGCCGAATTCCATACCAATATCGGTGCTCATTTTATGTATTTGTTTCAGGACAATTTCTAGCTTCCTCTTTGAGCTGGTATAGATTTTGAGGTCATCCATGAAAAACAGGTGGGTGAGATTGAAAGTGTTTTGCTCAGTTTTTATTTTTATTCCATGCCCCATCCGAACTATGGTGCTAGACAAGGGGTTCAGCGCCAAGCAAAACCAGGGTGCGCTCAGGGGATCCCCTTGGAAAATTCCTCTCCTGATAGGTATTTCTTTGCTCTGTATGATCTGCTCAGTGGTATGTAAAGTAAGCACTGTGGACCATTGTCTCATCGATGTCTCTAAGAAGCTAACGATATCCGGGCTGACCTTATGTATTTTTAGTGCATGTATCAACCATGAGTGGGGCACAGAATCGAAAGCCTTCTTATAGTCAATAAAGGCCATATAAGCATTCCTGTTTGATCTTCTGATGTGTTCAAGGACGACCTCATCCACAACAAGCTGCTCTTTACACCCCAGGACACCTCTCCTTGATCCTTTTTGCTCTTCTGTCATGAGATGGTTTACCTTCAGGTGATTGGTTATTTTTTCTGTTATAAGTGCGGTGAGGATCTTGAATAGTGTGGGAAGGCAGGTTATTGGGCGGTACTGGGCTGGGTCTTGTTTGTTCTCACCTTTGGGCAGTAGATAAGTGACACCTTGCGTGAAAAACTTAGGACATCTCGATGGTTGTCTCAGAATATTATTGAACTCCTCGCTGATGTATGGATGTGTAGAGGAAAATTCTTTTATCCAGAAATTTTTAACCTTATCTCTACCCGGCGCCTTCCAATTGGGCAGTCGACTCAATACTCTGCTAAGATCGGCAGGTGTCATCTGTGGATTCGGCATTTCGGCATTCTCCGTTCTTCTTCATATATCCAAGGAGAATCCGCCCCATGTCTCACTTCTTTGGACCATATTTCCTCCCAGAATCTTTCCAGTTCCAGCATTTTTGGACATGTGTTTCGTGTCTGGTACTTTTTCTCGATGATGTCCCGATAGAATCTTCTCTCATTTTTCTCGAATAGAGCATTCTGTTTTTTTCTCTCATTACTTTCCTTATAAGATCTTAGTCTATGTGCATACACGGCCAGTTGCTGCTTCATTGTGTCCAGGTTGTCCAGTATCAATTGTTGATGTGCAGAAGCTGGAGTCTGAATCAATGTTTCGTACATCTTTTTCGGAAGCTTCTTCAGGATTCTACTTCTTTTATTCCCTAACTTTAGCTGTTGTAAGGCTTTTTGTAGATTTATTTCCGGTAACGGGATACAGCAATGAATGAATGAATGACAATCTTCCTTGTTTTCTCTATTTTCTCTTCCAATTTTATTTCCCACTTCGGCTTGCTTTCTCTTCTTCTGGCGTTGGAAGTGCTGTGGATCTTCTGGTTTTTCTCGAGTACTGTTCTAGCTGCACAATAGATCATCAGGTGAATTTCCTCCAAGTCGGCATCTGTGTTTAATTTAGATTGGATGATATTATTTAGGGTGTTGATAAGTGCACCTGTGTGGGCTCTGAATCGAAGTTTAGACAGGGGTGGTCGTGAGCATGGGTCGGATCCGCGATATTGCATGCAGAGCGTCTCGAAGTAGTTTTCTAGACCCAAGTCAACCCTGTCATGCTCTTCATATTGCACTTCTGGCAGATCATCGTTTCGGACCTGTACTAGGGGTGGCTGGACCATCTCATTTTGGCAACGGACATCATTTTTTATTTCATCTAATATCGGATCTGATAGAAGATCCCTTCGGATTATAGCTCTTTGTTGGTCCGATATTCTCTGTTCGGACAGATGGTCAAGTTGAGGGTAAAATCTCAGGAATTCCTCACGCATTCTTCTGCGATAGAAAGTACGGTCCGCTTCTAGGTTAGTAGCTCTATAGTACGCTGTCATTATTGCTTTATTCATCTCGTTAGTCCAATGCATTCGACGCGTTTGTTCGTTTCGTCTGGGCACAGCTCGTTGTTGTGCAACATGGCGAAACGGCGAAGCTCGTTGATTTTCTCCGGTATTAATGCTTCTATTCATTCCAGGTTCGGCTGTAGTTGCTCTACCATCTCCAGCAATCTGGCTCCGGCGCGTGGTCGCCCGCCTGCTCAGCTCACCACGGTCAGCTTGCTCACTGTCACGTCCATCGCCAACATTGGACGTGCCCTGGGGATCACCAGGAATCCGCCTGCTCCTTAAGTTTAGACTTCGCCTCATTTCATTGAAAATGGTTTTGCATTTTACCTACTGCCAGGTTTCCGTTTCGTTCTCTTTTTTTAGAGAAGAGGCTGGAAAAACGCCTTGCGATCGAAGGTAGAGAATGATCGTTGAGTTGAAACCTCTGTGTATACTGCCACTATAGGGGAGTTAACTTGGGGGGAGATAGACAATACAGTGGGCCCGCTCCCCTCGGGGTGTTGGCTACGGGTAGTACGGATCGCCCAGAATTCCGTAGCGGCTAGAACTATATCCAGCCGACCCGACTAGTTTTTATTTGACTTTAGCCTTGCGGCTTTCACACTCCTCTCCAGAGGAAAATTCACTTATCCCAGATATCTCAGATATCAAAAGGATTAAGCTCTGTTGGAGCCCTTTCCAGGTTTTCGGGCTCGTGGTGGTGGTCGGGTCCGGGTCGCTCCTCGCCTCCCTGCTGTAGGTTGGATTCCTGCTCCACCCGCACTTCCTGTCGGAGCAGACGGTGTTCCTCTGCATTCCCCATGTACTTGCGTACAGTTCTCGCCGTTCCGAGCAGTACCGCCTTCTGCATGACTCTATAGATGTTTTCGTCCAACTGAAGTTTCCTCAAGTTCTCTAGTAATTTCTTCGGTATCAGGCCTGTAGATGAAATGACAATAGGAATGGTCTTGATATCTTTCAGCTTCCACTGTCTTCTGGTCTGTTCCTCGAGATCTCTGTATTTTGAAATTTTTTCAGTGTGCCTATCTAGAAGATTGTTATTATTTGGAATTGCCACGTCGATGAATAGTGCTCTGTCCTCATCCTTATTGAGCAATATGAGGTCTGGTCTATTGTGGGTTATTTTTCGGTCTGTGAGAAGCGTGCGATCCCAGTAGAGCTTGTGATGTTCGTTTTCCAGCACAGCATCCGGATGGTAGTTGTAATAAGGAACCTTTTTCGAAGTTAGAAGTTGGTGTTTTAGTGCCAATTCTTGGTGAAGAATCTTGGCAACAGCATCATGTCTATTTTTGTACTCCGTGCCCGCGAACTTCTGACATCCCCCGGTGATGTGCTGGATAGTTTCATGTGTCGCACAGCCATAACGACAGCTATCGTCCGCCACTGAGGCATCCTTGGCGATGTACTTCATGTAATTTCTTGTTATTATTATGACTTTAGCCTTGCGGCTTTCACACTCCTCTCCAGAGGAAAATTCACTTATCCCAGATATCTCAGATATCAAAAGGATTAAGCTCTGTTGGAGCCCTTTCCAGGTTTTCGGGCTCGTGGTGGTGGTCGGGTCCGGGTCGCTCCTCGCCTCCCTGCTGTAGGTTGGATTCCTGCTCCACCCGCACTTCCTGTCGGAGCAGACGGTGTTCCTCTGAATTTCCCATGTACTTGCGTACAGTTCTCGCCGTTCCCAGCAGTACCGCCTTCTGCATGATTTTATAGATATTTTCGTCCAACTGAAGCTTCCTCAAGTTCTCTAGCAGTTTCTTCGGTATCAGGCCTGTAGATGATATGACAATAGGGATGGTCTTGATATCTTTCAGCTTCCACTGTCTCCTGGTTTGTTCCTCGAGATCTCTGTACTTTGAAATTTTTTCAGTGTGCCTATCTAGAAGATTGTTATTATTTGGAATCGCCACATCGATGAATAGTGCTCTGTCCTCATCCTTATTGAGCAATATGAGATCTGGTCTATTGTGGGTTATTTTCCGGTCTGTGAGAACCGTGCGATCCCAGTAGAGCTTGTGATGTTCATTTTCCAATACAGCATTTGGATGGTAATTGTAATAAGGAATCTTTTTCGAACTCAGAAGTTGGTGTTTTAGTGCCAATTCTTGGTGAAGAATCTTGGCAACGGCATCATGTCTATTTTTGTACTCCGTGCCCGCGAACTTCTGACATCCCCCGGTGATGTGCTGGATAGTTTCATGTGTCGCACAGCCATACCGACAGCTATCGTCCGTCACTGAGGCATCCTTGGCGATGTATTTCATGTAATTTCTTGTTGGAATCACCTGATCCTGGATGGCGAGCATGAAGCCCTCTGTCTCAGGAAACAACCTTCCGGAAGTCAACCAGTAGTTCGACGCAGATATGTCGACGTAATCATGGTTGACCTCATTCTGTTGCCTCCCATGCAGAGGTTTGCCAATCAGTTTCTGCATTTTACTTTCTGCAGAGTGTTCGACGGTTTCCAAGTGATCCTGGTGTAGCTTTAACGGTGTGGAAGTATCAGCAATACAAACTACTCGATGGAGTTCTGACGAAGCTGCCTTGCTCAAGAAATATTTTCGAAGTCCTACAATTTCCTGGGACATACGGTTGGACAAATCAACAATTCCTCTACTCCCAAGATGTCGTGGTAGCTCTGTCCGTTCTATTGAGCTTTTGGGGTGATGTTTATTGTGTTTAGTCAGCATCGTCCGTATTTTTCTCTGTAAAGCTGCTAAATCGGTGGTCGTCCAAGAGATAATACCAAATGAATAGCTCAGCGCCGAGCAAGCGTAGGTGTTAATCGCTTTTATCAGGTTCTTGCTGTTAAGACCAGTTCTCATTATCCTTCTCAATCTTCGGGTAAACTCCTCCGTTAATTCTTTCTTCATCTGGGTCTGATTGATTTTTCTTGCCTGTTTTATGCCTAGATACTTGTATGTGTCTCCTTCCTTCAATGCTTCAATTTCTGCACCTTCCTTGAGTTTGAACGTACCATCTTCCATTTTCCCTCTCGTTATGTTTAGCAGTCGGCATTTTTCTAGTCCAAACTTCATTTTGATGTCTTCCGAGAATCCTTCCACCATTTTCAGCATCAGTTGCATTTGTTTTTTGGTAGATGCGAAGAGTTTCAAATCGTCCATGTAAAGGAGATGATTCAGTTTCATCATAGTTCTACTGCCGCTCTTGATGGAGAATCCGTAGTCCGTAGAATTCAATCTATGAGACAAGGGATTCTGATAGGTCAACAAGAAAAACGATGAACATGAATCGTAGCCTTCACCCAAATAGCTCGATTCAGAGGATATACCTTCCCCGAAGCCAGGGGGGTAGATGATTGCAATGTTTGGAATATCAACACTTTCAACAAACATTGGAAACAGCAGTAAGGGTCCTAAGAAGTGAAGATCCATTTCTGAAGTTTGTAGCTCAGCATGAACTCGCGAACCACGGAGCCTTCCTATTCCGAGCTGGACAGAGAGCCTTGGAGAAGCTTGGTATAACCAGCGTGTCGATCGATCCTGAGCGTGCTGGAGCACCGATCACTCAAGCGGACCAAAGAAGGCTAGCAAGACTGATACGGAAGTCTCAGTCGAATACATTACTCGAACATCATATGAGTAAGAGCCTGCACTCCATATTTTTCAGAAGTTTAAAAGACCAAGATCTGTCGGAAGAATTGTCTTTCGCCTTTCTAAAGTCGGCTAGCCTTAAGTCAGAGACGGAGGGATTTGTGATGGCGTGTCAGGATGGAGTAATAAATACCAGATGGTATAAAAAGAACATCATGAAAATGGACACCCCAACAACGTGCAGAGCGTGCCATAGTCAACAAGAAACGATTATGCACATTCTTTCCGCCTGTAGAGTCCATGCTCCATCGGGGTAAATAGAGAGACACAACGCGGCACTCCGAGTTCTCTACTTCCATCTGAGGGCGGCATATGAGATAGACAAAGAACCGGTGCTACCATATGTGCCTCTGGAGATTGAAGCGGTGGTCCAGAACGAGAAAGCTCGAATATACTGGAACTATCCTGTCTCAACAACACGGCAGATCAATGCATCTAAATATATTATTATTATTATTTTTTTTTTCTCTCTCTCTCCTTTTTTGAGGGTTTGTTTCATAACAGATGAATCACGGATCGAGAAAGACCAAGTGAAATCATCTGGAACTTCATCCTATCACGGACCGCCCAATGGCTGCCGTCTGCAAAATTACAGCCTTCTGCATTTGAACGTAAGTATTCTCCGGTATGCTCAACTTCGACAAATTGCTTTTTAGTGTCTTGGGAATGATGCCAACGCCAGAGATAATCAGTGGTACGATATCTACACTCTGCATGCCCCATATTTGTCGAACGTCTTGTGCTAGTATTTCGTATTTGAGGAGTTTCTCTTCATACTTTTGTTGCAGATTGTGAGCACTGGGCACAGCAACATCTATGAGGTAAGTCTTCTTTTTCCTTCTGTCTACCAATGTTATATCCGGTCTGTTATGCTGTACGGTCCTGTTGGTAAGGATTGTCTTGTCCCAATAGATCTTAAACTGTACATTTTCTCTGACAGCATTTGGCTCGTATTTATAGTAAGGTGTATCATCGTGCTCCATGCCACACATTTTCAGTAGCTCTAAATATACTATTTTGGCAACTTGGTTATGCCTCTCGATGTACCTGGTTTTCGCCAGTTTTGTGCATCCTGATATGATGTGATCTATTGTCTCTGTTTTCTCTGCACACAGTCTACACTGGTCACTCTGTATATCCTCCTTTAAGATGAACTTACTATAATTCCTCGTTTTGACAACTTGATCTTGGATAGCTATCATTGATCCTTCTGTTTCTGGGTTTAAATACCCTTGTGTGAGCCATCTAACAGATGCCGGTTTATCTACATGTGGTTCGTCTAGAGCTCTGCAGAATCTACCGTGCAGTTGTTTGGATTTCCACTCACTCAGCAGCTTCTGTTGGTTGCATGCATAGGTATGTCCTCTTTCGTTCTTTAGGTCCAGTGGCGTCAACTTGTTGTCAGCTTGAATAATGGTATGGTGTAACAGACGGTCTCTCCTCGAATAAAAGTACCTTCTCATGTTTTCCACCTGTCCATTATGTAAATTCTCGATATCAACTATTCCTCTGCACCCAGAACCTCTCGGAAGATTAACTCGCTCGCAGCTTGATTTGGGGTGGTGCATCCTTGCTCTAGTAAGAGCTGTTCGCACTCTTCTATTCAGATCCTCGAGATCTGTTTGGGACCATTTAATCACCCCAAACGAGTAGGACAAAGCTGGGATCACGTACGTATTTATGGCCTTAGTTAAATTCCTCGAGTTCAGCTTTGTCTTGAGGACAGTCTGTAGCCTTTTATTGAATTCTGTCCTCAGTTCCTCCTTGACGGTAGAATGGTTTATCTTATTTGTCTGAAGAATGCCCAGATATTTGTAGGGTTCTTCGCTCAGACATTCTATTTGGGTTGTAGTTGTGATCTGCAGGGGCTCTGTATGCTGCAAAGTTCCCCTGTGTACAGTTACGGTTTTGCATTTATTGAGGCCGAATTCCATACCAATATCGGTGCTCATTTTATGTATTTGTTTCAGGACAATTTCTAGCTTCCTCTTTGAGCTGGTATAGATTTTGAGGTCATCCATGAAAAACAGGTGGGTGAGATTGAAAGTGTTTTGCTCAGTTTTTATTTTTATTCCATGCCCCATCCGAACTATGGTGCTAGACAAGGGGTTCAGCGCCAAGCAAAACCAGGGTGCGCTCAGGGGATCCCCTTGGAAAATTCCTCTCCTGATAGGTATTTCTTTGCTCTGTATGATCTGCTCAGTGGTATGTAAAGTAAGCACTGTGGACCATTGTCTCATCGATGTCTCTAAGAAGCTAACGATATCCGGGCTGACCTTATGTATTTTTAGTGCATGTATCAACCATGAGTGGGGCACAGAATCGAAAGCCTTCTTATAGTCAATAAAGGCCATATAAGCATTCCTGTTTGATCTTCTGATGTGTTCAAGGACGACCTCATCCACAACAAGCTGCTCTTTACACCCCAGGACACCTCTCCTTGATCCTTTTTGCTCTTCTGTCATGAGATGGTTTACCTTCAGGTGATTGGTTATTTTTTCTGTTATAAGTGCGGTGAGGATCTTGAATAGTGTGGGAAGGCAGGTTATTGGGCGGTACTGGGCTGGGTCTTGTTTGTTCTCACCTTTGGGCAGTAGATAAGTGACACCTTGCGTGAAAAACTTAGGACATCTCGATGGTTGTCTCAGAATATTATTGAACTCCTCGCTGATGTATGGATGTGTAGAGGAAAATTCTTTTATCCAGAAATTTTTAACCTTATCTCTACCCGGCGCCTTCCAATTGGGCAGTCGACTCAATACTCTGCTAAGATCGGCAGGTGTCATCTGTGGATTCGGCATTTCGGCATTCTCCGTTCTTCTTCATATATCCAAGGAGAATCCGCCCCATGTCTCACTTCTTTGGACCATATTTCCTCCCAGAATCTTTCCAGTTCCAGCATTTTTGGACATGTGTTTCGTGTCTGGTACTTTTTCTCGATGATGTCCCGATAGAATCTTCTCTCATTTTTCTCGAATAGAGCATTCTGTTTTTTTCTCTCATTACTTTCCTTATAAGATCTTAGTCTATGTGCATACACGGCCAGTTGCTGCTTCATTGTGTCCAGGTTGTCCAGTATCAATTGTTGATGTGCAGAAGCTGGAGTCTGAATCAATGTTTCGTACATCTTTTTCGGAAGCTTCTTCAGGATTCTACTTCTTTTATTCCCTAACTTTAGCTGTTGTAAGGCTTTTTGTAGATTTATTTCCGGTAACGGGATACAGCAATGAATGAATGAATGACAATCTTCCTTGTTTTCTCTATTTTCTCTTCCAATTTTATTTCCCACTTCGGCTTGCTTTCTCTTCTTCTGGCGTTGGAAGTGCTGTGGATCTTCTGGTTTTTCTCGAGTACTGTTCTAGCTGCACAATAGATCACCAGGTGAATTTCCTCCAAGTCGGCATCTGTGTTTAATTTAGATTGGATGATATTATTTAGGGTGTTGATAAGTGCACCTGTGTGGGCTCTGAATCGAAGTTTAGACAGGGGTGGTCGTGAGCATGGGTCGGATCCGCGATATTGCATGCAGAGCGTCTCGAAGTAGTTTTCTAGACCCAAGTCAACCCTGTCATGCTCTTCATATTGCACTTCTGGCAGATCATCGTTTCGGACCTGTACTAGGGGTGGCTGGACCATCTCATTTTGGCAACGGACATCATTTTTTATTTCATCTAATATCGGATCTGATAGAAGATCTCTTCGGATTATAGCTCTTTGTTGGTCCGATATTCTCTGTTCGGACAGATGGTCAAGTTGAGGGTAAAATCTCAGGAATTCCTCACGCATTCTTCTGCGATAGAAAGTACGGTCCGCTTCTAGGTTAGTAGCTCTATAGTACGCTGTCATTATTGCTTTATTCATCTCGTTAGTCCAATGCATTCGACGCGTTTGTTCGTTTCGTCTGGGCACAGCTCGTTGTTGTGCAACATGGCGAAACGGCGAAGCTCGTTGATTTTCTCCGGTATTAATGCTTCTATTCATTCCAGGTTCGGCTGTAGTTGCTCTACCATCTCCAGCAATCTGGTTCCGGCGCGTGGTCGCCCGCCTGCTCAGCTCACCACGGTCAGCTTGCTCACTGTCACGTCCATCGCCAACATTGGACGTGCCCTGGGGATCACCAGGAATCCGCCTGCTCCTTAAGTTTAGACTTCGCCTCATTTCATTGAAAATGGTTTTGCATTTTACCTACTGCCAGGTTTCCGTTTCGTTCTCTTTTTTTAGAGAAGAGGCTGGAAAAACGCCTTGCGATCGAAGGTAGAGAATGATCGTTGAGTTGAAACCTCTGTGTATACTGCCACTATAGGGGAGTTAACTTGGGGGGAGATAGACAATACAGTGGGCCCGCTCCCCTCGGGGTGTTGGCTACGGGTAGTACGGATCGCCCAGAATTCCGTAGCGGCTAGAACTATATCCAGCCGACCCGACTAGTTTTTATTTGACTTTAGCCTTGCGGCTTTCACACTCCTCTCCAGAGGAAAATTCACTTATCCCAGATATCTCAGATATCAAAAGGATTAAGCTCTGTTGGAGCCCTTTCCAGGTTTTCGGGCTCGTGGTGGTGGTCGGGTCCGGGTCGCTCCTCGCCTCCCTGCTGTAGGTTGGATTCCTGCTCCACCCGCACTTCCTGTCGGAGCAGACGGTGTTCCTCTGCATTCCCCATGTACTTGCGTACAGTTCTCGCCGTTCCGAGCAGTACCGCCTTCTGCATGACTCTATAGATGTTTTCGTCCAACTGAAGTTTCCTCAAGTTCTCTAGTAATTTCTTCGGTATCAGGCCTGTAGATGAAATGACAATAGGAATGGTCTTGATATCTTTCAGCTTCCACTGTCTTCTGGTCTGTTCCTCGAGATCTCTGTATTTTGAAATTTTTTCAGTGTGCCTATCTAGAAGATTGTTATTATTTGGAATTGCCACGTCGATGAATAGTGCTCTGTCCTCATCCTTATTGAGCAATATGAGGTCTGGTCTATTGTGGGTTATTTTTCGGTCTGTGAGAAGCGTGCGATCCCAGTAGAGCTTGTGATGTTCGTTTTCCAGCACAGCATCCGGATGGTAGTTGTAATAAGGAACCTTTTTCGAAGTTAGAAGTTGGTGTTTTAGTGCCAATTCTTGGTGAAGAATCTTGGCAACAGCATCATGTCTATTTTTGTACTCCGTGCCCGCGAACTTCTGACATCCCCCGGTGATGTGCTGGATAGTTTCATGTGTCGCACAGCCATAACGACAGCTATCGTCCGCCACTGAGGCATCCTTGGCGATGTACTTCATGTAATTTCTTGTTATTATTATGACTTTAGCCTTGCGGCTTTCACACTCCTCTCCAGAGGAAAATTCACTTATCCCAGATATCTCAGATATCAAAAGGATTAAGCTCTGTTGGAGCCCTTTCCAGGTTTTCGGGCTCGTGGTGGTGGTCGGGTCCGGGTCGCTCCTCGCCTCCCTGCTGTAGGTTGGATTCCTGCTCCACCCGCACTTCCTGTCGGAGCAGACGGTGTTCCTCTGAATTTCCCATGTACTTGCGTACAGTTCTCGCCGTTCCCAGCAGTACCGCCTTCTGCATGACTTTATAGATATTTTCGTCCAACTGAAGCTTCCTCAAGTTCTCTAGCAGTTTCTTCGGTATCAGGCCTGTAGATGATATGACAATAGGGATGGTCTTGATATCTTTCAGCTTCCACTGTCTCCTGGTTTGTTCCTCGAGATCTCTGTACTTTGAAATTTTTTCAGTGTGCCTATCTAGAAGATTGTTATTATTTGGAATCGCCACATCGATGAATAGTGCTCTGTCCTCATCCTTATTGAGCAATATGAGATCTGGTCTATTGTGGGTTATTTTCCGGTCTGTGAGAACCGTGCGATCCCAGTAGAGCTTGTGATGTTCATTTTCCAATACAGCATTTGGATGGTAATTGTAATAAGGAATCTTTTTCGAACTCAGAAGTTGGTGTTTTAGTGCCAATTCTTGGTGAAGAATCTTGGCAACGGCATCATGTCTATTTTTGTACTCCGTGCCCGCGAACTTCTGACATCCCCCGGTGATGTGCTGGATAGTTTCATGTGTCGCACAGCCATACCGACAGCTATCGTCCGTCACTGAGGCATCCTTGGCGATGTATTTCATGTAATTTCTTGTTGGAATCACCTGATCCTGGATGGCGAGCATGAAGCCCTCTGTCTCAGGAAACAACCTTCCGGAAGTCAACCACTAGTTCGACGCAGATATGTCGACGTAATCATGGTTGACCTCATTCTGGTGCCTCCCATGCAAAGGTTTGCCAATCAGTTTCTGCATTTTACTTTCTGCAGAGTGTTCGACGGTTTCCAAGTGATCCTGGTGTAGCTTTAACGGTGTGGAAGTATCAGCAATACAAACTACTCGATGGAGTTCTGACGAAGCTGCCTTGCTCAAGAAATATTTTCGAAGTCCTACAATTTCCTGGTACATACGGTTGGACAAATCAACAATTCCTCTACCCCCAAGATGTCGTGGTAGCTCTGTCCGTTCTATTGAGCTTTTGGGGTGATGTTTATTGTGTTTAGTCAGCATCGTCCGTATTTTTCTCTGTAAAGCTGCTGAATCGGTGGTCGTCCAAGAGATAATACCAAATGAATAGCTCAGCGCCGAGCAAGCGTAGGTGTTAATCGCTTTTATCAGGTTCTTGCTGTTAAGACCAGTTCTCATTATCCTTCTCAATCTTCGGGTAAACTCCTCCGTTAATTCTTTCTTCATCTGGGTCTGATTGATTTTTCTTGCCTGTTTTATGCCTAGATACTTGTATGTGTCTCCTTCCTTCAATGCTTCAATTTCTGCACCTTCCTTGAGTTTGAACGTACCATCTTCCATTTTCCCTCTCGTTATGTTTAGCAGTCGGCATTTTTCTAGTCCAAACTTCATTTTGATGTCTTCCGAGAATCCTTCCACCATTTTCAGCATCAGTTGCATTTGTTTTTTGGTAGATGCGAAGAGTTTCAAATCGTCCATGTAAAGGAGATGATTCAGTTTCATCATAGTTCTACTGCCGCTCTTGATGGAGAATCCGTAGTCCGTAGAATTCAATCTATGAGACAAGGGATTCAGGGCCATGCAGAACCACAGAGGGCTCAGCGAGTCTCCTTGGAAAATTCCGCGTCTTATTGGAATAGGTCCTGTTGTAATGGAGCAATCTGCTGCTTTCATTTGAAGACTAGTACGCCAGGTTGACATGGCGTTTTTAAGGAACTTAACAATATTGGGATCCACCTTGTAAATCTTCAAGATCGTCAAGAGCCATTCGTGAGGTATAGAATCGAATGCTTTTTTGTAGTCTATGTACGCAGCGTAAAGATTCCTTCGCTTGGAGAACGCTTGATTGCAGATAACTGAATCTATTATTAGTTGTTCTTTGCACCCTCGGCTGTCTTTGGTGCATCCTTTCTGTTGCATGGCGATGATGTTATTCCTTTCGCAATGGTTGTAAATTCGGTTCGAAATGCAAGATGTGATTAATTTGTACATCGTTGGAAGACATGTGATTGGTCGGTACTTGGATGGGTCTTCTGTATTCCTTTGGTCTTTAGGTAACAGGTATGTTGTGCCATGTGTAAGGAATACTGGCATTCTTTCAGGATTTTCAATGACATCATTTATTGCGGAGGTCAATTTGTCATGCATGATCCAAAGTTTCTTTATCCAGAAGTTCTGTAATCCATCAGGCCCAGGTGCTTTCCAGTTGTGCAGTCCTCTGATAGCTGATTTTACTTCTTCAATTGTGATCATGTCATGCTGCATCGGCTCATATTTTATAGCTTCAGATTTTTCATCTTCAATCCATCCGGTATTTCCATTGAACTGAGGTTTCGTTGACAATTGTTCGGTCCAGAATTGTTCAATGGCTTCCTTTGGTGGTAACTTTCCATTTTCTCCATCCGACGATGTGAGTGACCGGTAGAAAGATTCTTCGGACTTTTCGAATGAATTATTGTCTCTTTTCCGGCTATAATTGCTTTTATATCTCCTCAGGCGTTCTGCATACAGACTTAATTTTTGCTTCAGAGTGTCAAGGCAATGGTGTGCTGTAGCATTCTCCGTCTCTCGTTCGGTGTGTGTTCTGTTTCTATCGATGATTTCTTTGGCAGCTTTCACAACCTTCCTTCCGCGATTCCCGTTCAAGTACTCCTTCAGTCGTCCAATGTCTCTTCTTAGCCTTTCTGTTTTGTGTTGAAGACGTTTCTGCCATGCTGGCGCGTGTAATTTGTGTAATTTTGGACCATCGTTGTTCGTTCGGCGAATTTTTGCCCCCATGGTTTTCGCTGTCGTTAGCGCTGCACAGTGAAAAACTAGATGCAGATATTCCAATGAACTTCCGTTCTGTAGGTATTCAGGTAAAACGTCCTTATTCAAGATGTCGATTATAAGTGACAGTTTCTTGGATGTATTGAGTCGTGGAGGTGCTACTCGATGAAGAGGATCTGTTCCTTCCAGTTCGGCAAAGTATCTCCTCATGTCAGAGTCAACTTGTCGGTGGAGCTCTTCCCTATCGTCCTGGTGTTCAGGCTCACTTGCGTTGCAAGATGGACTTTCAGTATCAGTTTCTTCTGCCTGTTGTTGCCCCGGCATGTGAATTTCATCAGAGGTGTTGGTGTTATTCTCTATTGTAGGCGGACGCTGAAGTTCTCGTTTGATTGCGTCGATTCGGGCCGTAGGTATTAGTTCATTTCTCAGAATTACGCGGTACTGGTCTGCCACTCGTTGTTCAGTGACATTGAGATTTGGGTAGGCGTTGGAGAATTCCTCATGGAGCCTTTTTCTATAGTTGTTCGTGTTCTGCCCTAGTCCCGTGATGGAGTTATATATGCGCACAATAGTTTCATTCATGGACGTTGTCCACTTCATGCGCTTTCTAACTAACCCCGCTTGGGTGAGCACTGGCTGAATATCCTGCGCAGCACTTTCAGCGGTTCGAGTCGACAATTGAATTGGACTCGTTGGTTGCTGTTGTTGCTTTGGAGCTGTAGCTTCTTTTGCAGCAGGAGCCCGCTTCCTCAACATCCTGCCACCGACGTCCCGCATGCTGTCATGTCCAGCGCCGGCTCCAGACATGCCCTGACGATCCCCAGGCAGCGACTTGTTTCCGAGGCTTCTCGTTATCACCATTTTCATGGGTTTGTGCTCCCCTTTCTCGGTTATTATTATTATTATGACTTTAGCCTTGCGGCTTTCACACTCCTCTCCAGAGGAAAATTCACTTATCCCAGATATCTCAGATATCAAAAGGATTAAGCTCTGTTGGAGCCCTTTCCAGGTTTTCGGGCTCGTGGTGGTGGTCGGGTCCGGGTCGCTCCTCGCCTCCCTGCTGTAGGTTGGATTCCTGCTCCACCCGCACTTCCTGTCGGAGCAGACGGTGTTCCTCTGCATTCCCCATGTACTTGCGTACAGTTCTCGCCGTTCCGAGCAGTACCGCCTTCTGCATGACTCTATAGATATTTTCGTCCAACTGAAGTTTCCTCAAGTTCTCTAGTAGTTTCTTCGGTATCAGGCCTGTAGATGAAATGACAATAGGGATGGTCTTGATATCTTTCAGCTTCCACTGTCTTCTGGTTTGTTCCTCGAGATCTCTGTATTTTGAAATTTTTTCAGTGTGTCTATCTAGAAGATTGTTATTATTTGGAATTGCCACGTCGATGAATAGTGCTGTGTCCTCATCCTTATTGAGCAATATGAGGTCTGGTCTATTGTGGGTTATTTTCCGGTCTGTGAGAACAGTGCGATCCCAGTAGAGCTTGTGATGTTCGTTTTCCAGCACAGCATCTGGATGGTAATTGTAATAAGGAACCCTTTTCGAAGTTAGAAGTTGGTATTTTAGTGCCAATTCTTGGTGAAGAATCTTGGCAACAGCATCATGTCTATTTTTGTATTCCGTGCCCGCGAACTTCTGACATCCCCCGGTGATGTGCTGGATAGTTTCATGTGTCGCACAGCCATAACGACAGCTATCGTCTGCTACTGAGGCATCCTTGGCGATGTATCTCATGTAATTTCTTGTTGGAATCACCTGATCCTGGATGGCGAGCATGAAGCCCTCTGTCTCAGGAAACAACCTTCCGGAAGTCAACCAGTAGTTCGACGCAGATATGTCGACGTAATCATGGTTGACCTCATTCTGGTGCCTCCCATGCAAAGGTTTGCCAATCAGTTTCTGCATTTTACTTTCTGCAGAGTGTTCGACGGTTTCCAAGTGATCCTGGTGTAGCTTTAACGGTGTTGAAGTATCAGCAACACAAACTACTCGATGGAGTTCTGACGAAGCTGCCTTGCTCAAGAAATAGTTTCGAAGTCCTTCAATTTCCTGGGACATACGGTTGGACAAATCAACAATTCCTCTACCCCCAAGATGTCGTGGCAGCTCTGTCCGTTCTATTGAGCTTTTGGGGTGATGTTTATTGTGTTTAGTCAGCATCGTCCTTATTTTTCTCTGTAAAGCTGCTAAATCGGTGGTCGTCCAAGAGATAATACCAAATGAATAGCTCAGCGCCGAGCAAGCGTAGGTGTTAATCGCTTTTATCAGATTCTTGCTGTTAAGACCAGTTCTCATTATCCTCCTCAATCTTCGGGTAAACTCCTCCGTTAATTCTTTCTTCATCTGAGTCTGATTGATTTTTCTTGCCTGTTTTATGCCTAGATACTTGTATGTGTCTCCTTCCTTTAATGCTTCAATTTCTGCACCTTCCTTGAGTTTGAACGTACCATCTTCTATTTTCCCTCTCGTTATGTTTAGCAGTCGACATTTGTCTAGTCCAAACTTCATTTTGATGTCTTCCGAGAATCCTTCCACCATTTTCAGCATCAGTTGCATTTGTTTTTTGGTAGATGCGAAGAGTTTCAAATCGTCCATGTAAAGGAGATGATTCAGTTTCATCATAGTTCTACTGCCGCTTTTGATGGAAAATCCGTAGTCCGTAGAATTCAATCTATGAGACAAGGGATTCAGGGCCATGCAGAACCACAGAGGGCTCAGCGAGTCTCCTTGGAAAATTCCGCGTCTTATTGGAATAGGTCCTGTTGTAATGGAGCAATCTGCTGCTTTCATTTGAAGACTAGTACGCCAGGTTGACATGGCGTTTTTCAGGAACTTAACAATATTGGGATCCACCTTGTAAATCTTCAAGATCGTCAAGAGCCATTCGTGAGGTATAGAATCGAATGCTTTTTTGTAGTCTATGTACGCAGCGTAAAGATTCCTTCGCTTGGAGAACGCTTGATTGCAAATAACTGAATCTATTATTAGTTGTTCTTTGCACCCTCGGCTGTCTTTGGTGCATCCTTTCTGTTGCATGGCGATGATGTTATTTCTTTCGCAATGGTTGTGAATTCGGTTTGATATGCACGATGTGATTAATTTGTACATCGTTGGAAGACATGTGATCGGTCGGTACTTGGATGGGTTTTCTGTATTCCTTTGGTCTTTAGGTAACAGGTATGTTGTGCCATGTGTGAGGAATACTGGCATTCTTTCAGGATTTTCAATGACATCATTTATTGCGGAGGTCAATTTGTCATGCATGATCCAAAGTTTCTTGATCCAGAAGTTCTGTAATCCATCAGGCCCAGGTGCTTTCCAGTTGTGCAGTCCTCTGATAGCTGATTTTACTTCTTCAATTGTGATCATGTCATGCTGCATCGGCTCATATTTTATAGCTTCAGATTTTTCATCTTCAATCCATCCGGTATCTCCATTGAACTGAGGTTTCGTTGATAATTGTTCGGTCCAGAATTGTTCAATGGCTTCCTTTGGTGGTAACTTTCCATTTTCTCTATCCGACGATGTGAGTGACCGGTAGAAAGATTCTTCCGACTTTTCGAATGAATTATTGTCTCTTTTCCGGCTATAATTGCTTTTATATCTCCTCAGGCGTTCTGCATACAGACTTAATTTTTGCTTCAGAGTGTCGAGGCAATGGTGAGCTGTAGCATTCTCCGTCTCTCGTTCTGTGTGTGTCCTGTTTCTATCCATGATCTCTGTGGCAGCTTTCACAACCTTTCTTCCTCGATTCCCGTTCAAGTACTCCGTCATTCGTCCAATGTCTCTTCTTAGCCTTTCTGTTTTGTGTTGAAGACGTTTCTGCCATGGTATCGCGTGTAATTTGTGTAATTTTGGACCATCGTTGTTCGTTCGACGAATTTTTGCCCCCATTATTTTCGCTGTCGTCAGCGCTGCACAGTGAAAAACTAGATGCAGATATTCCAATGAACTTCCGTTCTGTAGGTATTCAGGTAAAACGTCCTTATTCAAGATGTCGATTATAAGTGACAGTTTCTTGGATGTATTGAGTCGTGGAGGTGCTACTCGATGAAGAGGATCTGTTCCTTCCAGTTCGGCAAAGTATCTCCTCATGTCAGAGTCAACTTGTCGGTGGAGCTCTTCCCTATCGTCCTGGTGTTCAGGCTCATTTGCTTTGCAAGAAGGACTTTCAGTATCAATGTCTTCTGGGTGTTGTTGCCCAGGTATGTGAATTTCATCAGAGGTGTTGGTGTTATTCTCTATTGCTAGCGGACGCTGAAGTTCTCGTTTAATTGCGTCGATTCGGGCCGTTGGTATTAGTTCATTTCTCAGAATTACGCGGTACTGGTCTGCCACTCGTTGTTCAGTGACATTGAGATTTGGGTAGGCAATGCAGAATTCCTCATGAAGCCTTTTCCTATAGTTGTTCGTGTTCTGCCCTAGTCCCGTGATGGAGTTATATATGCGCACAATAGTTTCATTCATGGACGTTGTCCACTTCATGCGCTTTCTAACTAACCCCGCTTGGGTGAGCACTGGCTGAATATCCTGCGCAGCACCTTCAGCGGTTCGAGTCGGCAATTGAATTGGACTCGATGGTTGCTGTTGTTGCTTTGGAGCTGTAGCTTCTTTTGCAGCAGGAGCCCGCTTCCTCAACATCCTGCCACCGACGTCCCGCATGCTGTCATGTCCAGCGCCGGCTCCAGACATGCCCTGACGATCCCCAGGCAGCGACTTGTTTCCGAGGCTTCTCGTAATCACCATTTTCATGGGTTTGTGCTCCCCTTTCTCGGTTTGGGTGAGGGGTAGAGAAATGAGAGCAGAAAGAGCACCCCTATGAAGGATGTGAAAGAGAGAGGAAGAAGGAATGGGACTGCGGACAGCAGGCGTGGCTGGCTGCACCGTCTACGTCGTTACGATGGCTACCTGGCAGGCCATCTACCAGATAGCTGCCAGGCAGGCCAGACATTAGACATTATTATTATTATTATTATTATTATTATTATTATTATTATTATTATTATTATTATTATTATTATTATTATTATTATTATTATTATTATGACTTCAGCCTTGCGGCTTTCACACTCCTCTCCAGAGGAAAATTCACTTATCCCAGATATCTCAGATATCAATAGGATTAAGCTCTGTTGGAGCCCTTTCCAGGTTTTCGGGCTCGTGGTGGTGGTCGGGTCCGGGTCGCTCCTCGCCTCCCTGCTGTAGGTTGGATTCCTGCTCCACCCGCACTTCCTGTCGGAGCAGACGGTGTTCCTCTGCATTCCCCATGTACTTGCGTACAGTTCTCGCCGTTCCGAGCAGTACCGCTTTCTGCATGACTCTATAGATATTTTCGTCCAACTGAAGTTTCCTCAAGTTCTCTAGTAGTTTCTTCGGTATCAGGCCTGTAGATGAAATGACAATAGGGATGGTCTTGATATCTTTCAGCTTCCACTGTCTTCTGGTTTGTTCCTCGAGATCTCTGTATTTTGAAATTTTTTCAGTGTGCCTATCTAGAAGATTGGTATTATTTGGAATTGCCACGTCTATGAATAGTGCTCTGTCCTCATCCTTATTGAGAATTATGAGGTCTGGTCTATTGTGGGTTATTTTTCGGTCTGTGAGAACCGTGCGATCCCAGTAGAGCTTGTGATGTTCGTTTTCCAGCACAGCATCCGGATGGTAATTGTAATAAGGCACCTTTTTCGAAGCTAGAAGTTGGTGTTTTGGTGCCAATTTTTGGTGAAGAATCTTGGCAACAGCATCATGTCTATTTTTGTACTCCGTGCCCGCGAACTTCTGACATCCGCCGCCGATGTGCTGGATAGTTTCATGTGTCGCACAGCCATAACGACAGCTATCGTCCGCCACTGAGGCATCCTTGGCGATGTACTTCATGTAATTTCTTGTTGTAATCACCTGATCCTGGATGGCGAGCATGAAGCCCTCTGTCTCAGGAAACAACCTTCCGGAAGTCAACCAGTAGTTCGACGCAGATATGTCGACGTAATCATGGTTGACCTCGTTCTGGTGCCTCCCATGCAAAGGTTTGCCAATCAGTTTCTGCATTTTACTTTCTGCAGAGTGTTCGACGGTTTCCAAGTGATCCTGTTGTAGCTTTAATGGTGTACAACTATCAGCAACACAAACTACTCGATGGAGTTCTGACGAAGCTGCCTTGCTCAAGAAATATTTTCGAAGTCCTTCAATTTCCTGGGACATACGGTTGGATAAATCAACAATTCCTCTACCCCCAAGATGTCGTGGCAGCTCTGTCCGTTCTATTGAGCTTTTGGGGTGATGTTTATTGTGTTCAGTCAGCATCGTCCTTATTTTTCTCTGTAAAGCTGCTAAATCGGTGGTCGTCCAAGAGATAATACCAAATGAATAGCTCAGCGCCGAGCAAGCGTAGGTGTTAATCGCTTTTATCAGATTCTTGCTGTTAAGACCAGTTCTCATTATCCTCCTCAATCTTCGGGTGAACTCCTCCGTTAATTATTTCTTCATCTGGGTCTGATTGATTTTTCTTGCCTGTTTTATGCCTAGATACTTGTAAGTGTCTCCTTCCTTTGATGCTTCAATTTCTGCACCTTCCTTGAGTTTGAACGTACCATCTTCTATTTTCCCTCTCGTTATGTTTAGCAGTCGACATTTTTCTAGTCCAAACTTCATTTTGATGTCTTCCGAGAATCCTTCCACCATTTTCAGCATCAGTTGCATTTGTTTTTTGGTAGATGCGAAGAGTTTCAAATCGTCCATGTAAAGGAGATGATTCAGTTTCATCATAGTTCTACTGCCGCTCTTGATGGAAAATCCGTAGTCCGTAGAATTCAATCTATGAGACAAGGGATTCAGGGCCATGCAGAACCACAGAGGGCTCAGCTAGTCTCCTTGGAAAATTCCGCGTCTTATTGGAATAGGTCCTGTTGTAATGGAGCAATCTGCTGCTTTCATTTGAAGACTAGTACGCCAGGTTGACATGGCGTTTTTCAGGAACTTAACAATATTGGGATCCACCTTGTAAATCTTCAAGATTATTATTATTATTATTAAAATATTGCTTCAACCGTTGAAGCAGCTAATATTTCCGATCTGAATGTGTTAGCAAATTTTCTCAGAAATAAATCAATCAATAACACACAAAACTGTAATACTAAAAGTGGTAGGTCCAGTCAAACCGAGAGCCGAATAGTCAAAGATCCTACAAATTATTTGAAGAAAAATCTGGCAAATAAATCTAATAGAAAATCAATACATCAAACTCAGAACTATAATATGAAATCATGTCATTCTTGTGGAAGCTCAGCTCATCTTCGCAAAGAATGTCCCTATAGAAATAAAATTTGTCATTCGTGCAATATTCCTGATCATATAAAAGCGGTTTGAAAATATTTTTGTTGATGATAAGCCTCTCCCTGCTTTAATTGACCTTGGCAGTGACTGTTTTATTATAAGAAAAGATGTTGCTCTATCTGCTTATATCGAAGTAAAACCATTAAAAAGAAATATTAATCTGTCAGGATTTTTAGGATTTGGCACAACAGTATGTGAATTTGTCGAATGTAATGTCAAAATGGACCAAGCTCAATTAACATGTAAATTATATGTTATCGATGACTTATTATTTACTCATGATGTGTTGATAGAAAGAAACTTTTCAGAGAACGAATCCATAGCCTATTTTAAAGAAGGAAATAGGCTTAAATTTTCGCAAAAGCACATTGATAATGTGCCTGGTTTCACAGTAGACCATGATAACATGAATGATAATTATATATCTGAACTGTATAAACTTTTAAATGAATTTTGTTTGTGTTTATACAGGGATTTGAAAAACTTGGGTAAAGTGGCATCTATTTCATTAAAAATTCAACTGACAAACGATAGTCCGATTTCGTGTAGACCCTATAGGATATCAGAAAAACAGAAGGAGACGTTGAGGGAAATTATTCAGGATTTGTTAGATGAAGTATATTTAGGCGAAGAAATCTCCTTATGCAAGTCCAGTGATGTTAGTTGATAAAGAAGTCGGTGAAAAAAGAATGGTTGTGAATTACATTGCTCTAAATAAAATAATAATTAAAAATCCATTCCCTATGCCACTAATTGAAGACCTCATCGATAAACTTTCTGGTTTTGAATTTTTCACTACGCTAGATTTAGCGTCAAGCTATAATCAGAATCCTGTTCATCCTGATTCAATTGAAAAAACGGCTATCATTACGCCAGAAGGATTATTCGAATTTCTAAGGATACCTTTTGGGTTAACAAATGCTCCTCCAGAATTCCAGAGATTCATGTCCATAATTTTCGAATCATTGTTCAAATTAGGAATATTAATTTATATTGATGACATTCTTATATATATATATATATATATATATATATATATATATATATATATATATATATATATATATATATATTACATCTCCGAACATTATGGCTTCAGACCATAGACCAACCATTATGGCGTCACCTAGAAAGAGACGACCTATGTCGGTTTTGATTCGTGTATATTCAACCAAAACGACCAATTATACTCCTTGTCTACCAAGAATGGCGTACGATGAAAAATGAATATACGAATTTTCAACATCTGGCGTATGTTATGGCTTCAGTATAAGTTCATAACATTGTGGCGTCAAATATACGCTTTTTGTACAAGAAGATAACATTACGGACTCATGTAAATGGCGTTTAATTCCCTCACAGCGTTGCCAGAGAGATTGCTATTCCGAAAATTATGAGGTAGATTTTACCGCTTCGTTTCCAGTTCGAATTGAATATTCAAGTGTCTAGTTGAGTTCGCTATCCATCTGGTCAGGATCGCGATCTTATCCATTATAAAAATGGACCAGAAAGAATCCTCTAGTACTTCAGTATGAAAATCTATGGTGACTGGAATATAGAATCGAATTTTTGAACTTTTTCTACTTTGTTATCCAAAATAATTAATTTTGTGAAAACTACTCGACCTGAAATATTCAACTGATATTTTTTCGAAAGCCGGTGATGATCATTTTATGATAAAATTATCTACTTAAAATACCTATAAAGTTTGCATAATACAACTATTCTGGAGTGTAAATGGAAAAAGCTGCTAGCTAAATTATTTCGATAAAAAGCAAACAAAATCTGAGTCCATTTTCACAGTTTTCGTGTCGTATGTATGAATGTACCGGATATGAAAAACACTGTATGTAAAAACTCGAAAGTGCGTTTTTATGAAGATTCAAGATTAAAGAGATTTCTTTGTGGATATTTATGATTTGTCCACATCCAAAATTCGTTCTGATTTTTTCAAAGCCATAAGTTTTTGAAATATGAAGTGTGCTTTTTATTTGTGCTCGATATACTAACGGCCGTTTTCAATAAACGTATATCCATTGTTTCAGCTACTGAAGATAGACAATAGAGTCATTCAGGGCAACTGTGCGCACTTTTGCCTTTCAAGCCATACCCTGTTTCAAATGTTGAAGCTAGGAAAATTAAAACATATTCATAAGATAGAGAATTTTCTAATCTATAAGAAAACATCAAAAGCAAACAAACAAAAACGTTTTCTTTCCGCAAAAAAGAATTTAATAGAGAAAGTCGGAGTGCGTTCACATGCCCCGTATTGCGGGTAAGTGTGCGCACCCTCACGGGGTAAGTGAACGCAGTGCTTAGTGAACCACACAATCAAAACAAATTACAAAATAATGTCATCAAAATGTTACAATATCAGAGAAATGCTGTTTATTGTCAATTCAGAAGCGCCTTCTTACAAGCAGTGTATTATTTTTCGTGCCACAATTCTTGGTGAACACAACACTTGATACATTCCCCTGTTGGTGGCTCATATTTTTCTGAACAATTGGGACAATATTGATCGAGTCTTATCCAAGAAAATCAACAATGTCATAATTTATTCCTCACTGAACTAATGCCCATATAATGAATCTATGCGCACACTTACCCGCGCACACTTTCCCCAGTAAGCCAAAATTTGAATTGACGTTCTTATAGAGTTGAGCAGCTAAGAGAACCTAAAATTTTTCATTATATATTTAGATCAATATACTCATAAACGAATAAAATATTGTTTAACACTGAGGGACTCGGAACTTGGACCTGGCAGAATGTGCAGAGATGCTGAAAATTAACAAGAAAACCAGTGAATTTGATTGATTGCAAATAAAAAGTTAAAGAAACGTGGCACGGCGCACTCCTATGAAAAACTAATATGGCGATTCTGCGCCCTTGCTTCACCCAAATGAATCCCCCTTTCATACATTGCATAGTCGAGATATACGCACTGCGCACACTTACCCACTGCGCTCAGTTACCCCGAATGACTCTACATCTGATTTCGTTTCTATGATCTATCTGTAGATATTTTTTAGAATGGTTACCAATGGTTACTTATCGTCAGTAAGTGAAACGATGGATAAATAGTTTTATCGAAAACGGCCGTTAGTTTCATACAACTAGTATACGATAGTTCAATCAGAGGAAAGACCCATCTCATGGAATTTGAATGATTCGTCTGAAAGATTTAGTGGAAAATACCTTTACTTAGCACGCTCAGAGAAAATATTGACAAAATTTTATACAGTTTTGTTTTTCAATTATAGATTTTGATATATCGCAACAGCTATCTCGTTTCGATAGTGAGTGAGTTCTATCTTTGGCTCCTTGTTTTTCAGTATTATGAGTTGAATATTGAAATATATTATTTTGAATACTTACTGAGTTTATTTATTTAATTTTGAACCACTGGTGCCTATATCGCTGCTGTTTGTTGTTTTCATATTTTCATATGCTTTCGATACAGTTCTCTCTAAAAATTTCACACTTTCTTTATTCAAGATCGCTTATGCATAACTTAAATTTCGATCTCTTGATGAACCCACATTTTGTTTATGAAGATTTAGTGGCTAGTAGGTACTGCTGATGTCAGTTTTTTTCCAATTTCTACTCTATTCAACTGTCTACTAAGTGATATGCCTGAAATACTCGAATTGTATATGGAATTGAATCGAAACAATTATAACCTCTCGTTGTCAACCAAATCACATTAGGTTATTTCAGTGAGAATTCAATATACCGAAACGTATCTGATCAATTTTTTCATTGTGATGGCAATATAATATACCTATGCAAGCTTCAACCCATGAACCCAGAAATTCATGCACCGTGTGAATATTTTTATCTGCACAAGAAAATTTACTATTTTTCAATTTTGCGTGCCATGTTTACTATGCTGTCACGATTCAAACTACTGTTGACTTAATACTCAAAATTTGTGTAATGCATATTAACACAACAGGAAGTATCGGAAATTTGTTTTAACTGCAGGGACATCTGTCCCTGAAGAAACAATGTTAACTAAAACAACGAGAATATGCTCAGTCAACAGTCCGATAAGAAAATATACTGAATAATAAGAAAGAAGTTTCAATGAGTAAACTAAATTCTGAAAGTCGAATGGGAAAACTGTACCTAACCATGAAAAGTTATTCATATTCTCAACCTGCGATATCAACATCAACTGCTTATTCCCTGCGTTTCTTGGAACAGTGAGAAGATTCTCATGAAATCAGCAGTATTCATTCCCGAGATATATGAGCATTTGTTGGAGGTCTCTTTTTTTCTCTTTAGAAATTTCACACTGAAAATTTATTTTTGGTAGATCAGAATGTCAGGGAAGGTTTGCTAGGCTGGCGTTTTTCTTTGAATCATCTGTTTTAACTGTTTTCATCCACAAACGATTATCGATATCTCCAAATGCTAGTGCGGTTGGTAGGTATTATATGTGGTTTCTTCTTCTTATTCGAATCCATGTTGCTTTTGTGATTTTAAGTTTGATTGTATCTAAAGAGTTTTGCGAGGGCTGCAAATTCAATGAAATCAAATTCTGGCATAGCTTTGACCATGAAGGGGTTGTTTATTCAATTTTGGACGGTTTTTGCTAAAAATGATAGTCATAATAAAGTAAGCACTATATATACAGGGTGTCCCAGATATCGACGGCAAGCTCTAACCGGGAGATCGATTCATCGACCATCTGACTTTTCTTGAAAAAATACTAGATCATTCCTAGATTCGTAGAGAAAAATTTATGGACAGATGAGTCCACATTGAAAAAATATGGTTACCTGAGCACGCATAACTCGCACGAGTGGCAGTTAGAAAGTATCTTGATGAGGTATACTCTAGCGATTGGTTACTATCTCGTTCACCAGATTCAAATCTGCAAGATTTATCTTATTGGGAGCGGAGAAAGTAAAGGTTTATTAAGCCAATAGAAAATATCTGAGTTACTGCACAGATAAATGGAGGATGCTGAATTTGTTAACAATGGAACAAACAAGCGTTTGATAACACGATCTTATAGAGGAGTTTATACCACGGGAATTCCTCGCCATCCGTATAAGGCGTAAAGAGGGAAAGACTACCAGAATGTGGGGTCTTTCCAGAACATTTAAACGATCAGTAGAAGTTACGAATATTACAATAGTTTCCACTTTCGTCGAAAAGACGAACGTCTAGTTTCAATTTCACCAGGATACGAATTGTAGCCAATGGCGAGACTTTTGGAGAAATTTTTTCATGTGGAATTTCATAGAAGAGATAATTCCACATCGGAAAGTTAATAACATGAATGAATATTAGTTCTTCAATAAAAAACTAAAAAAAATTCCGTTTGACGAATAAAAAAATTTCTGAATTTTCTAGGTGACGAACTGATTGAATTGAATTATAATGAATACCCCATATAAATATGCAGTTTCTGACGTGAGGTATTCATTTTTTCTTTTTGAACTGACCACTAGAACGGTGTAGACCCCTCTTAAGGAGATATCAAACTTGCATTGCGGCTGAGGAAAACAATTCGAACATCTGTTATAAACCTTATTATCTGAATGAAACATATTAAATGAATTTTTTAATAGTGTCATCATCGGCCTTGCTCCCACATCGTGAAGTGATTCTTCCTACCTTAGTCAAACACGAATCAACCTTGAAGAAGCCTGTTTTTTTGCAGAATATGAAATTTTCCACCATTTAAAGAATAATAATTTAGAAAATCTCAAACCGTTTTTGATTTGCCAAACTCGCACACTATGTATTATATTTTTAGTGTCATTTTCTTCCATGCTGGACGAGCTGGCTCTAAGTTTGAGGCCATAGTAGAATCATTATTCAGTATTACTCAACACGAAAAAATAATAAGAGAATTGAAGACTCTCATCAGGAGTGAAAAAAAGCCACAAGTATTCCAATATGACAGAGTTTTCCATTACTCTAAAAGCCTTCATTCTTATCAATTATCATCAATAATATCAATATTGATCAAACTTACTATTTTTCATCAAATTAAGTGAAGAGATGTTGAAAACGGTTGACCGAGTTTTCCATATACGCTGAAAACCCTAGCTTTACCTACTATTTTTCATTACCAAATAATAATACTGATATAGAGTAAGATTAAGATTGAATATCGAATTATAATAAGGGCTTTTAGAGAATATTGATACAATCTTAACTGAAATTCGACTGTAAAAATTTTCAAATCGTTGACTTTTGATGTAATTCAGCAGATAATCGAGTTTGTGACGATATCTCAACGTTTATTCTCATGAGCTGTAAATAAAGACTTCCTAAGGTTCAGAATATGTTGGTTTTTATACTGACTCATTTTCATGAACAAACACTATGTGTAACCTACTTTTGTTTTGTTATCCTTGACTTCATATTATTGTTTAAATAATAAACTGAATCTTCATTTGGGATTTTTTTCAATATTTACCCACCAAATGATAATACTTTTGCAGTATGCTGATAGACTACTGTGCTAATAAATAATTTTATATCATTCGAGGTAGGGATCAAATGTGGGAAAATTATTATGTAGTTTTGTTTAACTAAAACCAACTAAACCAACTAGGTATTTGTTATATTAAACTCATTTCATTGCAACATTTTTTAGGAATATCTTCCTGAGCTCTATGTCGTTGGTAAAATTCGTTTATTTCGAAGGTCTTGTTACTAACTTCGACGACATTTGAACTGCAAGTTCATTATGAAATGAAAAGAACAGGTTTTTTGTTTTTTATGGAAAGTTGTTTTTTCCATCAGATTAAAATTTTTTATATGAAGCGAAAAACAATTTTATTAATTTTGGAAATAAATTGCAATTCAAGCATTTCATTTTTTTTGCAGTTAATGTAAAGAAGTTCCTAATTTTCTTCGAATCATCAGAACACCTAATGACACCACTGAATTAACATATCAGTTATTCTTCAGTATTCAACTAGAATATGCGTTTGACTGATAAAAAATTGAACCACGAATTTTCATCACTGATTAGAATATTAACATCCATATATGACGTTTTCCTTCATAGAAGCTTCGAAAGACCACAAGATGAGTACCTAACTCTAACGCGTAATAAGAATTCTGCATCCCCAAGAGATATTCGAAATTCAACCGCTGGATAAGAATGCTCTCTATTCACTATAGATAAAAACGGGAAGGAGATGTTGCCACATCTCTGAGTCCATAAAGTACAAGGTGTAGTTTACAATATACAGGACATGTATATTACAGTCACGCCCCCGGTGGCAATGTCTCAAACTGAAATATACAATATTTACCATTCTCCGACCATTAGGGCTTCACGAGAAGAAATTTTCATTTCGTAATTGTGATGTCATCTTTACAATTTAAGCAGATATCTGTATTCAAGGTTCTTCCACATCACTCAGTGCTTCGAATTACGTAAACCAGAGTCAAATCGGTAGCTTCATTGAGCGGAAAACGTGAATTACATTATGGCTTCACATATACTGAAGTCATAATTCGCCTGAAGCCACAATGAATGGTCCTTGCATGTTACATGAAGCCATAATGATAGGAGGATATATATATATATATATATATATATATATATATATATATATATATATATATATATATATATATATATATATATATATATATATATGAACTCATAGTTTGTTGTGACCTCCGTTAAGTTCATTGGGCGACCTGACCTCCGGGTGAAGGAGTTATATAATTGGAATAATTTTTGGTTATATATGTAGAGGGGAAGGTAAATAACAGGGCTACCTAAAGAGGGGAAAAGATTTTTATCGAAAAATTTTTCTTCAAACGAATCAGACCTTACTACCTCCGCATATATTTCTTATTAGTAGTGCGCTCTCTCCTCCCGCAACGTTGCCAGATTTTAGGAGGACAGAAAGTAAGGCAGCTTGAATTTCACTCATATATAGAATACAGCTGCTCTTCCGATTCCTTCACACATATTGAAACCTGTAAATAGTTCAAGAACGATACTGATATTAATAAACTTCATACGCTGATAATTGATTGATAAGGTTCGTGATCTCGGTGTAAATGAATTTGGACAGTTTTGCATAAATATGCTTATGTCTACGATACTTCGTCCGATAGGGGAGTTTAATACCATATAGGTCCCAAAATGAATGATACATGACAATGAAAGTTTTCGTGACATATAAGATTAATTCCAAAAACAATTTCACCGAATTTCTTCTGGTATGAAATAGTAATCTAATTTTTGGGCATTATATTCACGACATTAGGAAATCCATTAAAATGCTTTTCTCGAATGAATCAACAAAGATATACGTTTTACTTTCAGCTTCTATACTTCAATCACTTTTATTTTAGCACTGGATTGGCCATGGAAATTGGATACCTTTCACTCTGTATGGTACGAAAATGTTGGGTAAAGACGCTTGTCAAAATATTTTTCAGTTTTAAATCAGTGCTACGTAGTCCGTTCTACGTGAGACTCTAAGTAATTACGTATTTCATCACAATGTCAAATCACTTCGGAAAATATTAAGTCGAAAATATGTAACGAACATAATTGACGTTTTAACAAACTGATTGGAGACTTATCAAATCTATTTATTTACTTGGAAAATACAAGTGATCAGTAGCTTGAGGAAAGTTACTGTTGTTTATCTTCTTTGGCTGAAGGTTGAAGACGTTACATCAGTTGTAGAATTCAAAAAAATCAACCCGAAGATGAAATGCATTTGATGCAGTGTTAGCATTGAGTTGAATATTCAAAGGTGGTAGGGAATGGGTATCTCTTGAAGAAATGAACGGATAATTACAAGAATGTTGAATTCTTCAAACAAAAATCATCTTGCATGAATGGTAGTCAAAATAATTAAAAGAATTTTGAAGCAAGAGGAGCTTCACCTTCAAACAAAACAACTGGCTCGTATTCGTGTCTGTTTATTTTCAATACATTGATATAATGATAATAATTATACAGGGTATGGCGTAATGAATGGATAATATAGAACCTGCGGGTAGAGGACTCTATGGCGGTTCAGATAGATATATTTTACGTTTTGTAAAAGTGCCTTGATTTTCGAGATATTGGGAATTTTCGATGAATCACCCCAAATAATAATAATAACTGGATATTGACATTTTTCATCATAGCGGATCAAAAGAAACTCCTTGATTTAATGGCATTTCTTAATTTCTCGAGGAGTCTTTTGCGATTTTTCAGTACACAGGTTGTTTCACAATAAGTAAACGAACAAACGGAAACCGTGAATAGAGGGCATTGAGCTGAGTTCAAGAACACCCCATATGTGTGTCTTAGGCATTCCGTTTCCGATATACAGAGGGGTTTATCCGAATTTCCCGAATTTTCGTTCGGGTGGAACTTCAACTATTTTAGTTGGATTCGGATAAAAATTCATTATCTGCTTAAACTTGTAAGTTTCCAAAAAACAGAACATTAAAAGTTGACGAACCAGGACTCATTGAGGCTATATTCAAATTGAAACTCATGCAAAACACTCTGTTTTTAGTTTTTCGTCATAATTTTGAATTTTTCAGGTATCTGCATTGATTTTCTCAAAATCAATGAAACTTTATTGTTATGCCTTATCAGTGAATTATTTTCAATGAATAATTGTTTAGTGAAATGCCTCTGGCAATAAACAGCGCTGCATATTGACTTTTACTTCACATTAATTAATAGGATGAATATGATCGCCAATCAAATGTGGAAATCTAAAAATGGAATTGGAAATGTTCAACTGATTTTTTTCTTTCTCAATATTTGTCTTGCATTTGTTTTTGATATTTATAGCATATCTGGTTATGCAGATAAGTCATTTACAGTGATAATAAGCTTTATTATTGATAATGAACAAGAATAGAAATAAAAAACTACGCTATCATGAAATAATAATTATAACTTGATATCTGTCGAATGAATCGCTTTTTATGGACAAGGTGGACCTGAAGTAATTTTCCGAATTGATGTTCACCTCATTTGGTCTTTCAGTGAAGGTAATGATTGGCACTTCGAATAAGTATCATGAATGCACTTTCGAATTCCTCACTGATTCCGTTACAGTCATTATTGGATCTATGGAAATCTATTGATTGGTCTGGTCTTATTGTTATTGAAACATTGATGATATTCATGCACCAGCAAAAGTATTCATCAGTATTTCAGGTCATTTCATTAGAAGGATAGGACCCCAACATTGGACTGCTAGATCTCTAGATCTGACACCCCGCGATTCCTTTCTTTGTTTTTATTCACACAACTAGTTGTCCATAGAAAAAAAGATTCATTCTGAAGATCAAATTTTAATTTTTAGTTTCAAGATAGCGTAGTTTCTCCATCCATATTTGGGTATTATAAATTTTGAAACATTTTATCATTGTGAATGACTATTTTGAAGACCGAATAAGGTATAATTGTTGAACACATTCAACAGAATATTCTTTGAAAAAAAAAAATCAATTAAGAATTTCTAAATACATTTTCATGAAGTGCTCTATTCCTTAGAGGCGTCTTACCAAAACAATTATTTCTAGAACATGATCAACAGGTGGGACAACCCAAAAATCCACTCATTTTGAGACAATAATAATGCAGATAACAAAAAAGTTAAAATTATGATTAAAAAACTACATACACGCTGTTTTTATGAGTTTGAAGTGAAGTAAAGCCTCACTGAGCACGGTCCTGATTTTGTCGAATTTTAATACTCTGTTTCAATGAAATTAACAACTCAAGGCTAAATATGAATTTTCAGTCGACTTGATCGAGAATTTCAGGAGTTATAGCCAAACGGAAATTCGAGAAATTTAAAGAAACCCCGAAGAAACTTATATATAGGGTGCTCCAAAACTATTAAATCAAACCACACACCACGATAGAGTAGATCAAATACTATCGAATGACACCAACATTAGTTGAGCGAAAATGTACCGTTTCTGAGAAAAGCTAACCTGAAGTTGCCGATTTTCGAACTATTTTTTCAATCACAGGGACAATTTGTGATTGAGGATAGCGTTTTTCTCCCATATTATCACCCGTGTTTATTCTGAGTATCAAAAATCATGTAGTAAAAACAATTGTTTTAATTTACCTTTACTCAGGTTATGGTTATCGATTAACTACTCAAAATAATTTGAATTAGGGGAGATATAACAATAATCTTAGTTCAATATAATTTAATATCGATTACCTTTTTTTGTTATTGAGAAAAATAGTTAGAAAATCGCAACTTTAGATATTTTAATAAAATTCTGATTATTTTGGAATGGGGTGATTTTGAACTCAGCTCAATGCGGTTTTCATTTGTCTGTTTACTTGTGAAACACCCTGTACCTCCTTGTACCGTCATATGAGAATTCAAATTCTTCTTGTTGTGAGAAACGTTCAGCCCAACATCTGTTTAATGCAAAACACGTGTTAACGTGACGCTGATATGAAGGGTTCAAACTTTTCTACCTGATTCGGGCCCTTTAGGAACGAATTGCTCAAGATACCCAGTTCGAGTAATACTTCGTTTTGCGTGTTATATTGGATAAAATTGAATTTATTCCATGGAAGATTCGAGAATAATTGATGTCCAGAATGCTCCAGAATTTTCAGATTCCATTGAAACTCTTGCGAAAATTATCTCGTATATTGTCAAGTTTAGATTTCAATTCATTCAGAACTTTGAGTTCGACAAATAATGATGTAGATAATTCAAAATTCTATTTGTCTCAAGACTCGAAACTTTTCGAGAAACGATTCATTCAATGATAAGATGACGAATAAATCAAAAAATTATGAGTGTTCATATTATATTTCCATTCATTGAAGAATATTTAGAATAATGAAGTTCAACAAAAGTTACGAACAAGATACTTATTCAATTAGCCTCATGATCCGAAACATTTCAGAATTAATTTCGTGTTTAAATAATCCGCTGCATATCGTTGTTCACAATACGACTGTCAATTTAGGACCAATTATAGAACGATTTAATTAATAGATCAATAGCTTTCGAAAATGTTGGTCAGTCTATAAACTGACAATTCCTTTTGTCAAATGACGGATTTCAGTATCAGACTGCTACATAGTATAATGAGAGTTCAAAAAATTTTGTATAGACTACAGAATTTAGATGGTTGATATTATGTGTCGCTGACAGTCATTAACATTTCCTTCAGCGCAGTTGTTGTTTTGAAGAAAAAGTAATAGATTCTCGCAAAATCCGAAACTCTACATGAAAAGGCCTAGTTGTTCAGTTCGGGATTAAAGTTTATCCTAGATTGATTTTGACATTTCAGTTCATTTCTGTCAGGTTAATCTAGAATCATCTTAAATCTCGGCCTGAACTGATCAACCGGGCCTTATAGTAATAGAAACGTAGCATTAATTAAGTCGGTATATTATTGGAATAATATTAATTTTTTATAGTGGAGAATAGTGGTTCTTATCCTCGGTATTCACGAAATTCATTTTATTATGTTTTTTTTGAGGTGAATCGGCTCGAAATCTTGGATCCCCCGACCTGCTATGAAATTAGCATAATAACTCAAATTTCAACATTTTCACAGAAATTTTTGAATTTAAGCGAGAGACACATTTCCTTCAGCGCAGTTGTTGTTTTGAAAAAAAAAGTAGTAGATTCTCGCAAAATCCGAAACTCTACATGAATAGGCCCAGTTGATCAGTTTGGGATTAAAGTTTATCCTAGATTGATTTTGAAATTTCAGTTCATTCCTGTCAGGTTAATCTAGGATCATTTCAAATTTCGGCCTAATCCTGAACTGATCAACTGGGCCTTATAGTAATAGCAACGTAGCATTAATTAAGTCGGTATATTATTGGAATAATATTAATTTTTTATAGTGGAGAATAGTGGTTTTTAGCCTCGGTATTCACGAAATTCATTTTATTATGTTTTTTTTTTGAGGTGCATCGGCTCGGAATTCTGGATCCCCCGACCTGCTAGTTTCGTACACTTTTAAGACAATAGCATAATAACTCAAATTTCAACATTTTAACAGAAATTTTTGAATTTAAGGGAGAGACACATTAAAAAATTCGATAGCAAGTTACCGCCTAACCTACGAGCTTGCCGAAGTTGAAACTGGTACCAATCTACTCAGTGCTTCATAATATGTATAGTTTTATGACTCAGTGGTTTTTAGGACCTGTAAAAAAAAATTAAAAACTGAACTCGTCATCGCCTTCCAAAGGCTGTATCTTGGAAGGGCTTTCGATTTGGAAAATTTACAGGAACTACCCCCGCTTATTTTCATTAAGGAATCATCTCCCTTATTCCTTCGCATTTGTTTACAGATATCCTGTATATAGCTATATTTTATCTATGTACCTTTTTATTTTAGATAGTAACAGTTTAATCAATATGTGTAATTTTCGAAGACCACAACAAAAATTTCAATTGCACCTGATTTGTTAATTATAAGAATCATCATTTATTTTGAATAATGAAACTGCATGCGAAAATACTTAAATTAACTTTTGTCTTTCTCCTTTCATCATGCGTCCATCATAGCTTTTGGGAATTTACCAATCAATTATCTGTATATCAATCATATGTATCCGAGTATGTATTTATATTATTAACTTCATTTTGTAGATTCATCATGTCTTGACAAAAATATGGTTGCAATTTCGAAATAAGTTGACTCAAAGCCTCCAATAGACTTCAATTGTGTTTATTTTTTCCCTTACATCCAGTATGATCTATCGAAAATGCAAATCTGTTTTGGATAATTCTTCATAAAATCTTACTTGTTTCGATATAATTGGTAATTTTTTTTATGATACATCACTAAAAAATTTAAACCAGAGAGATGGTACAAGCTCTTAAATTTTTCGGGAAAATCCAATATTTAAACATAATCGATAATAAGAGAGATGTTTGTAAGCAAAGGATTCCTCAAAATCATTGAGCAATCCGATTTAAGGAAAATATATAGAGCGTTCCATTTGAAATAACATAACAATGTTGGTTTAGCCGACGTTGTTCATTTCTGTGATTTTGTAGAATTTGTAGAATTTTTTCTCTTGATTCTGAAATGAAAATTTTCGGAATGGCTCATTGTCCTTGAATATTCATCACCATTCACATCTGAATATTCTTTTCCGAAAAATTTTTATTTCGCTGAACAGCTCATTTTATTACATGCAATGTAACAATACTGATTATTCGTTATTCTAATAGGCAGTATTATCTATATAGATAATTTCCATAGACAAAAGCAATATTATTATGGACAAGACTCAAATCGATTTGTTTTCAGATAGGTAATGAAATAGTTCGCCAAATTCAGAATTATAGTATTAGCTTGAGATGAAAGAAGTTCAACGGATGCATAGATACACACGATGAAATATAAACAATCATAATCCCATTCGAGAGAACCAAGATTGGTTTTCTTTCACGTGATTCTTTCCCCTACAGAAGAATGCGATAAAAAATCGTTGAGATATGCCGCCTGGATTGCAATAATGCAATCCAGGCCCTGCGCCCTGCGCCCTGCGCCCTGCGCCTCTCTTAACTTAATTCCTCCGTATACTGATATTCCGCCTGTCTACATCTGCTGGCACAGTACAATGTTGCCAATTTTGGAGGTGCTAACGAGCAAAGAGTCTTCCAGAGCAATTCTTCGATATACAGCTCAGCACACTAGCGCCAGTGATATACACTCGAACTAAAAGATTGTTCAGTACATAAAGGGGGTGCGTTGTGACCTCAAAACGATTTTTTGATATGTTGGTCCCTGAAGCCTCCTGAATACTGTATTGGGTTGAAATACCTGTTTGTATTCTTCTTTTGAATAAATAAATAAATAAATAAAACAAGGCAAAACGTTGTCACCTCCGATTTCGGAGGTGACCGCGATATATATGAGGTGAGAGCGTTGAACGAGTTGCCATTAAATCAAGGAGTTTCTTTTGATCCGCTATGATGAAAAATGTCAATATCCAGTTATTATTATTATTTGGGGTGATTCATCGAAAATTCCCAATATCTCGAAAATCAAGGCACTTTTACAAAACGTAAAATATATCTATCTGAACCGCCATAGAGTCCTCTACCCGCAGGTTCTATATTATCCATTCATTACGCCATACCCTGTATAATTATTATCATTATATCAATGTATTGAAAATAAACAGACACGAATACGAGCCAGTTGTTCTGTTTGAAGGTGAAGCTCCTCTTGCTTCAAACTTCTTTTAATTATTTTGACTACCATTCATGCAAGATGATTTTTGTTTGAAGAATTCAACATTCTTGTAATTATCCGTTCATTTCTTCAAGAGTTACCCATTCCCTACCACCTTTGAATATTCAACTCAATGCTAACACTGCATCAAATGCATTTCATCTTCGGGTTGATTTTTTTGAATTCTACAACTGATGTAACGTCTTCAACCTTCAGCCAAAGAAGATAAACAACAGTAACTTTCCTCAAGCTACTGATCACTTGTATTTTCCAAGTAAATAAATAGATTCGATAAGTCTCCAATCAGTTTGTTAAAACGTCAATTATGTTCGTTACATATTTTCGACTTAATATTTTCCGCAGTGATTTGACATTGTGATGAAATACGTAATTACTTAGAGTCTCACGTAGAACGGACTACGTAGCACTGATTTAAAACTGAAAAATATTTTGACAAGCGTCTTTACCCAACATTTTCGTACCATACAGAGTGAAAGGTATCCAATTTCCATGGCCAATCCAGTGCTAAAATAAAAGTGATTGAAGTATAGAAGCTAAAACTCATATGACCCGTCGTGCCCGTTCGGAGTTATGGTCTTCGAGAAAGACCATAACGAGCTATTCATTTGGTATTATCTCTTGGACGACCACCGATTTAGCAGCTTTACAGAGAAAAATAAGGACGATGCTGACTAAACACAATAAACATCACCCCAAAAGCTCAATAGAACGGACAGAGCTGCCACGACATCTTGGGGGTAGAGGAATTGTTGATTTGTCCAACCGTATGTCCCAGGAAATTGAAGGACTTCGAAAATATTTCTTGAGCAAGGCAGCTTCGTCAGAACTCCATCGAGTAGTTTGTGTTGCTGATAGTTCTACACCATTAAAGCTACAACAGGATCACTTGGAAACCGTCGAACACTCTGCAGAAAGTAAAATGCAGAAACTGATTGGCAAACCTTTGCATGGGAGGCACCAGAACGAGGTCAACCATGATTACGTCGACATATCTGCGTCGAACTACTGGTTGACTTCCGGAAGGTTGTTTCCTGAGACAGAGGGCTTCATGCTCGCCATCCAGGATCAGGTGATTCCAACAAGAAATTACATGAAGTACATCGCCAAGGATGCCTCAGTGGCGGACGATAGCTGTCGTTATGGCTGTGCGACACATGAAACTATCCAGCACATCACCGGCGGATGTCAGAAGTTTCGATCTGAACTATCAAACTGAAATTCAACATGTGCATCTCAATTCGAAAACTATGTGCAGTTTCAAGATTTGGTTCGAATCGATCCAACAGTTTTCGAGGAATTGATATCACACTTTGCCGAATAGACCACTGAAATCTCAATTCCTATCTGCACTATCGAACTGAAATTCAACATGTGCATCTCAATTCGAAAACTACGTGCAGTTTCAAGATTTGGTTCGAATTGCTCCAACAGTTTTCGAGGAATTGATATCACACTTTGCCGAATTGACAACTGAAATCTCAATTTCTATCTGAACTATCAAACTGAATTTCAACATGTGCATCTCAATTCGAAAACTATGTGCAGTTTCAAGATTTGGTTCGAATTGGTTCAACAGTTTTTGAGGAATTGATATTACACTTTGCCGAATAGACCACTGAAATCTCGATTCCTATCTGCACTATCGAACTGAAATTCAACATGTGCATCTCAATTCGAAAACTATGTGCAGTTTCAAGATTTGGTTCGAATTGATCCAACAGTTTTCGAGGAATTGATATCACACTTTGCCGAATAGACCACTGAAATCTCAATTCCTATCTGCACTATCGAACTGAAATTCAACATGTGCATCTCAATTCGAAAACTACGTGCAGTTTCAAGATTTGGTTCGAATTGATCCAACAGTTTTCGAGGAATTGATATCACACTTTGCAGAATTGACAACTGAAATCTCAATTTCTATCTGAACTATCAAACTGAATTTCAACATGTGCATCTCAATTCGAAAACTATGTGCAGTTTCAAGATTTGGTTCGAATTGGTTCAACAGTTTTTGAGGAATTGATATCACACTTTGCCGAATAGACCACTGAAATCTCAATTCCTATCTGCACTATCGAACTGAAATTCAACATGTGCATCTCAATTCGAAAACTACGTGCAGTTTCAAGATTTGGTTCGAATTGATCCAACAGTTTTCGAGGAATTGATATCACACTTTGTCGAATTGACCACTGAAATCTCAATTTCTATCTGAACTATCGAACTGAAATTCAACATGTGCATCTCAATACGAAAACTATGAGCAGTTTCAAGATTTGGTTCGAATTGATCCAATAGTTCCTTAGGAATTGAAATGATATTTTGTCGAATCGACTTCTGAAATCTCCATTCCTATTAGAACTATCGATCTGAAATTCAACATGTGCATCTCATTTCGAAAACTATGTGCAGTTTCACGATTTGGTTCGAATCGATCCAATAGTTCCTTAGGGATTGAAATGATATTTTGCCGAATCGACTACTGAAATCTTCATTCCTATCAGAACTATCGATCTGAAATTCAACATATGCATCTCAATTCGAAAACTATGTGCAGTTTCAAGATTTGGGACGAATTGGTTCAACAGTTTTTGAGGAATTGATATCACACTTTGCCGAATAGACCACTGAAATCTCAATTCCTATCTGCACTATCGAACTGAAATTCAACATGTGCATCTCAATTCGAAAACTATGTGCAGTTTCAAGATTTGGTTCGAATCGATCCAACAGTTTTCGAGGAATTGATATCACACTTTGCCGAATAGACCACTGAAATCTCAATTCCTATATGCACTATCGAACTGAAATTCAACATGTGCATCTCAATTCGAAAACTACGTGCAGTTTCAAGATTTGGTTCGAATTGATCCAACAGTTTTCGAGGAATTGATATCACACTTTGCCGAATTGACAACTGAAATCTCAATTTCTATCTGAACTATCAAACTGAATTTCAACATGTGCATCTCAATTCGAAAACTATGTGCAGTTTCAAGATTTGGTTCGAATTGGTTCAACAGTTTTTGAGGAATTGATATTACACTTTGCCGAATAGACCACTGAAATCTCGATTCCTTTCTGCACTATCGAACTGAAATTCAACATGTGCATCTCAATTCGAAAACTATGTGCAGTTTCAAGATTTGGTTCGAATTGATCCAACAGTTTTCGAGGAATTGATATCACACTTTGCCGAATAGACCACTGAAATCTCAATTCCTATCTGCACTATCGAACTGAAATTCAACACGTGCATCTCAATTCGAAAACTACGTGCAGTTTCAAGATTTGGTTCGAATTGATCCAACAGTTTTCGAGGAATTGATATCACACTTTGCAGAATTGACAACTGAAATCTCAATTTCTATCTGAACTATCAAACTGAATTTCAACATGTGCATCTCAATTCGAAAACTATGTGCAGTTTCAAGATTTGGTTCGAATTGGTTCAACAGTTTTTGAGGAATTGATATCACACTTTGCCGAATAGACCACTGAAATCTCAATTCCTATCTGCACTATCGAACTGAAATTCAACATGTGCATCTCAATTCGAAAACTATGTGCAGTTTCAAGATTTGGTTCGAATTGATCCAACAGTTTTCGAGGTTGATATCACACTTTGCTGAATAGACCACTGAAATCTCAATTCCTATCTGCACTATCGAACTGATATTCAACATGTGCATCTCAATTCGAAAACTACGTGCAGTTTCAAGATTTGGTTCGAATTGATCCAACAGTTTTCGAGGAATTGATATCACAATTTGCCGAATAGACCACTAGAATCTCAATTCCTATCTGAACTATCGAACTGAAATTCAACATGTGCATCTCAATTCGAAAACTATGTGCAGTTTCAAGATTTGGTTCGAATCGATCCAATAGTTCCTTAGGAATTGAAATGATATTTTGCCGAATCGACTACTGGAATCTTCATTCCTATCAGAACTATCGATCTGAAATTCAACATGTGCATCTCAATTCGAAAACTACGTGCAGTTTCAAGATTTGGTTCGAATTGATCCAACAGTTTTCGAGGAATTGATATCACACTTTGCCGAATTGACCACTGAAATCTCAATTTCTATCTGAACTATCGAACTGAAATTCAACATGTGCATCTCAATACGAAAACTATGAGCAGATTCAAGATTTGGTTCGAATTGATCCAATAGTTCCTTAGGAATTGAAATGATATTTTGTCGAATCGACTTCTGGAATCTCCATTCCTATTAGAACTATCGATCTGAAATTCAACATGTGCATCTCATTTCGAAAACAATGTGCAGTTTCACGATTTGGTTCGAATCGATCCAATAGTTCCTTAGGGATTGAAATGATATTTTGCCGAATCGACTACTGAAATCTTCATTCCTATCAGAACTATCAATCTTAAATTCAACATGTGCATCTCAATTCGAAAACTACGTGCAGTTTCAAGATTTGGTTCGAATTGATCCAACAGTTTTCGAGGAATTGATATCACACTTTGCCGAATTGACCACTGAAATCTCAATTCCTATCTGAACTATCGAACTGAAATTCAACATGTGCATCTCAATTCGAAAACTATGTGCATATTCAAGATTTGGTTCGAATCGATCCAATAGTTCCTTGGGGATTGAAATGATATTTTGCCGAATCGACTACTGAAATCTTCATTCCTATCAGAACTATCGATCTGAAATTCAACATGTGCATCTCAATTCAAAAACTATGTGCAGTTTCAAGATTTGGGTCGAATTGGTTCAACAGTTTTTGAGGAATTGATATCACACTTTGCCGAATAGACCACTGAAATCTCAATTCCTTTCTGCACTATCGAACTGAAATTCAACATGTGCATCTCAATTCGCAAACTATGTGCAGTTTCAAGATTTGGTTCGAATTGATCTAACAGTTTTCGAGGAATTGATATCCCACTTTGCCGAATTGACCACTGAAATCTCAATTTCTATCTGAACTATCGAACTGAAATTCAACATGTGCATCTCAATACGAAAACTATGAGCAGATTCAAGATTTGGTTCGAATTGATCCTATTGGATCAATTCCTAAGGAACTATTGTTCCTTAGGAATTGAAATGATATTTTGTCGAATCGACTTCTGGAATCTCCATTCCTATTAGAACTATCGATCTGAAATTCAACATGTGCATCTCATTTCGAAAACAATGTGCAGTTTCACGATTTGGTTCGAATCGATCCAATAGTTCCTTAGGAATTGAAATGATATTTTGCCGAATCGACTACTGGAATCTTCATTCCTATCAGAACTATCGATCTGAAATTCAACATGTGCATCTCAATTCGAAAACTACGTGCAGTTTCAAGATTTGGTTCGAATTGATCCAACAGTTTTCGAGGAATTGATATCACACTTTGCCGAATTGACCACTGAAATCTCAATTTCTATCTGAACTATCGAACTGAAATTCAACATGTGCATCTCAATACGAAAACTATGAGCAGATTCAAGATTTGGTTCGAATTGATCCAATAGTTCCTTAGGAATTGAAATGATATTTTGTCGAATCGACTTCTGGAATCTCCATTCCTATTAGAACTATCGATCTGAAATTCAACATGTGCATCTCATTTCGAAAACAATGTGCAGTTTCACGATTTGGTTCGAATCGATCCAATAGTTCCTTAGGGATTGAAATGATATTTTGCCGAATCGACTACTGGAATCTTCATTCCTATCAGAACTATCGATCTGAAATTCAACATGTGCATCTCAATTCGAAAACTACGTGCAGTTTCAAGATTTGGTTCGAATTGATCCAACAGTTTTCGAGGAATTGATATCACACTTTGCCGAATTGACCACTGAAATCTCAATTTCTATCTGAACTATCGAACTGAAATTCAACATGTGCATCTCAATACGAAAACTATGAGCAGATTCAAGATTTGGTTCGAATTGATCCAATAGTTCCTTAGGAATTGAAATGATATTTTGTCGAATCGACTTCTGGAATCTCCATTCCTATTAGAACTATCGATCTGAAATTCAACATGTGCATCTCATTTCGAAAACAATGTGCAGTTTCACGATTTGGTTCGAATCGATCCAATAGTTCCTTAGGGATTGAAATGATATTTTGCCGAATCGACTACTGAAATCTTCATTCCTATCAGAACTATCAATCTTAAATTCAACATGTGCATCTCAATTCGAAAACTACGTGCAGTTTCAAGATTTGGTTCGAATTGATCCAACAGTTTTCGAGGAATTGATATCACACTTTGCCGAATTGACCACTGAAATCTCAATTCCTATCTGAACTATCGAACTGAAATTCAACATGTGCATCTCAATTCGAAAACTATGTGCAGATTCAAGATTTGGTTCGAATTGATCCAATAGTTCCTTAGGAATTGAAATGATATTTTGTCGAATCGACTTCTGGAATGTCCATTCCTATTAGAACTATCGATCTGAAATTCAACATGTGCATCTCATTTCGAAAACAATGTGCAGTTTCACGATTTGGTTCGAATCGATCCAATAGTTCCTTAGGGATTGAAATGATATTTTGCCGAATCGACTACTGAAATCTTCATTCCTATCAGAACTATCGATCTGAAATTCAACATGTTCATCTCAATTCGAAAACTACGTGCAGTTTCAAGATTTGGTTCGAATTGATCCAACAGTTTTCGAGGAATTGATATCACACTTTGCCGAATAGACCACTGAAATCTCAATTCCTTTCTGCACTATCGAACTGAAATTCAACATGTGCATCTCAATTCGCAAACTATGTGCAGTTTCAAGATTTGGTTCGAATTGATCCAACAGTTTTCGAGGAATTGATATCCCACTTTGCCGAATATACCACTGAAATCTCAATTCCTATCTGAACTATCGAACTGAAATTCAACATGTACATCTCAATCCGAAAACTATGTGCAGTTTCAAGATTTGGTTCGAATTGATCCAACAGTTTTCGAGGAATTGATATCACACTTTGTCGAATTGACCACTGAAATCTCAATTTCTATCTGAACTATCGAACTGAAATTCAACATGTGCATCTCAATACGAAAACTATGAGCAGTTTCAAGATTTGGTTCGAATTGATCCAACAGTTCCTTAGGAATTGAAATGATATTTTGTCGAATCGACCTCTGAAATCTCCATTCCTATTAGAACTATCGATCTGAAATTCAAAATGTGAATCTCATTTCGAAAACTATGTGCAGTTCCACGATTTGGTTCGAATCGATCCAACAGTTTTCGAGGAATTGATATCACACTTTGCCGAATTGACCACTGAAATCTCAATTCCTATCTGAACTATCGAACTGAAATTCAACATGTACATCTCAATCCGAAAACTATGTGCAGTTTCAAGATTTGGTTCGAATTGATCCAAAAGTTTTCGAGGTATTGATATCACACTTTGCCGAATTGACCACTGAAATCTCAATTCCTATCTGAACTATCGAACTGAAATTCAACATGTACATCTCAATCCGAAAACTATGTGCAGTTTCAAGATTTGGTTCGAATTGATCCAACAGTTTTCGAGGAATTGATATCACACTTTGCCGAATAGACCACTGAAATCTCAATTCCTATCTGCACTATCGAACTGAAATTCAACATGTGCATCTCAATTCGAAAACTACGTGCAGTTTCAAGATTTGGTTCGAATTGATCCAACAGTTTTCGAGGAATTGATATCACACTTTGCAGAATTGACAACTGAAATCTCAATTTCTATCTGAACTATCAAACTGAATTTCAACATGTGCATCTCAATTCGAAAACTATGTGCAGTTTCAAGATTTGGTTCGAATTGGTTCAACAGTTTTTGAGGAATTGATATCACACTTTGCCGAATAGACCACTGAAATCTCAATTCCTATCTGCACTATCGAACTGAAATTCAACATGTGCATCTCAATTCGAAAACTATGTGCAGTTTCAAGATTTGGTTCGAATTGATCCAACAGTTTTCGAGGTTGATATCACACTTTGCTGAATAGACCACTGAAATCTCAATTCCTATCTGCACTATCGAACTGATATTCAACATGTGCATCTCAATTCGAAAACTACGTGCAGTTTCAAGATTTGGTTCGAATTGATCCAACAGTTTTCGAGGAATTGATATCACAATTTGCCGAATAGACCACTAGAATCTCAATTCCTATCTGAACTATCGAACTGAAATTCAACATGTGCATCTCAATTCGAAAACTATGTGCAGTTTCAAGATTTGGTTCGAATCGATCCAATAGTTCCTTAGGAATTGAAATGATATTTTGCCGAATCGACTACTGAAATCTTCATTCCTATCAGAACTATCTTTCTGAAATTCAACATGTGCATCTCAATTCGAAAACTACGTGCAGTTTCAAGATTTGGTTCGAATTGATCCAACAGTTTTCGAGGAATTGATATCACACTTTGCCGAATTGACCACTGAAATCTCAATTTCTATCTGAACTATCGAACTGAAATTCAACATGTGCATCTCAATACGAAAACTATGAGCAGATTCAAGATTTGGTTCGAATTGATCCAATAGTTCCTTAGGAATTGAAATGATATTTTGTCGAATCGACTTCTGGAATCTCCATTCCTATTAGAACTATCGATCTGAAATTCAACATGTGCATCTCATTTCGAAAACAATGTGCAGTTTCACGATTTGGTTCGAATCGATCCAATAGTTCCTTAGGGATTGAAATGATATTTTGCCGAATCGACTACTGAAATCTTCATTCCTATCAGAACTATCAATCTTAAATTCAACATGTGCATCTCAATTCGAAAACTACGTGCAGTTTCAAGATTTGGTTCGAATTGATCCAACAGTTTTCGAGGAATTGATATCACACTTTGCCGAATTGACCACTGAAATCTCAATTCCTATCTGAACTATCGAACTGAAATTCAACATGTGCATCTCAATTCGAAAACTATGTGCAGATTCAAGATTTGGTTCGAATCGATCCAATAGTTCCTTGGGGATTGAAATGATATTTTGCCGAATAGACCACTGAAATCTCAATTCCTTTCTGCACTATCGAACTGAAATTCAACATGTGCATCTCAATTCGCAAACTATGTGCAGTTTCAAGATTTGGTTCGAATTGATTCAACAGTTTTCGAGGAATTGATATCCCACTTTGCCGAATTGACCACTGAAATCTCAATTCCTATCTGAACTATCGAACTGAAATTCAACATGTACATCTCAATCCGAAAACTATGTGCAGATTCAAGATTTGGTTCGAATTGATCCAATAGTTCCTTAGGAATTGAAATGATATTTTGTCGAATCGACTTCTGGAATCTCCATTCCTATTAGAACTATCGATCTGAAATTCAACATGTGCATCTCATTTCGAAAACAATGTGCAGTTTCACGATTTGGTTCGAATCGATCCAATAGTTCCTTAGGGATTGAAATGATATTTTGCCGAATCGACTACTGAAATCTTCATTCCTATCAGAACTATCGATCTGAAATTCAACATGTTCATCTCAATTCGAAAACTACGTGCAGTTTCAAGATTTGGTTCGAATTGATCCAACAGTTTTCGAGGAATTGATATCACACTTTGCCGAATAGACCACTGAAATCTCAATTCCTTTCTGCACTATCGAACTGAAATTCAACATGTGCATCTCAATTCGCAAACTATGTGCAGTTTCAAGATTTGGTTCGAATTGATCCAACAGTTTTCGAGGAATTGATATCCCACTTTGCCGAATTGACCACTGAAATCTCAATTCCTATCTGAACTATCGAACTGAAATTCAACATGTACATCTCAATCCGAAAACTATGTGCAGTTTCAAGATTTGGTTCGAATTGATCCAACAGTTTTCGAGGAATTGATATCACACTTTGTCGAATTGACCACTGAAATCTCAATTTCTATCTGAACTATCGAACTGAAATTCAACATGTGCATCTCAATACGAAAACTATGAGCGGTTTCAAGATTTGGTTCGAATTGATCCAACAGTTCATTAGGAATTGAAATGATATTTTGTCGAATCGACCTCTGAAATCTCCATTCCTATTAGAACTATCGATCTGAAATTCAAAATGTGAATCTCATTTCGAAAACTATGTGCAGTTCCACGATTTGGTTCGAATCGATCCAATAGTTTTCGAGAAATTGATATCACACTTTGCCGAATTGACCACTGAAATCTCAATCCCTATCTGAACTATCGAACTGAAATTCAACATGTACATCTCAATCCGAAAACTATGTGCAGTTTCAAGATTTGGTTCGAATTGATCCAACAGTTTTCGAGGTATTGATATCACACTTTGCCGAATTGACCACTGAAATCTCAATTTCTATGTGTATCTCAATACGAAAACTATGAGCAGTTTCAAGATTTGGTTCGAATTGATCCAATAGTTCCTTAGGAATTGAAATGACATTTTGTCGAATCGACTTCTGAAATCTCCATTCCTATTAGAACTATCGATCTGAAATTCAACATGTGCATCTCATTTCGAAAACTATGTGCAGTTTCACGATTTGGTTCGAATCGATCCAATAGTTCCTTAGGGATTGAAATGATATTTTGCCGAATCGACTACTGAAATCTTCATTCCTATCAGAACTATCGATCTGAAATTCAACATGTGCATCTCAATTCGAAAACTAAGTGCAGTTTCAAGATTTGGGTCGAATTGGTTCAACAGTTTTTGAGGAATTGATATCACACTTTGCCGAATAGACCACTGAAATCTCAATTCCTATCTGCACTATCGAACTGAAATTCAACATGTGCATCTCAATTCGAAAACTATGTGCAGTTTCAAGATTTGGTTTGAATCTATCCAACAGTTTTCGAGGAATTGATATCACACTTTGCCGAATAGACCACTGAAATCTCAATTCCTATCTGCACTATCGAACTGAAATTCAACATGTGCATCTCAATTCGAAAACTACGTGCAGTTTCAAGATTTGGTTCGAATTGATCCAACAGTTTTCGAGGAATTGATATCACACTTTGCCGAATTGACAACTGAAATCTCAATTTCTATCTGAACTATCAAACTGAATTTCAACATGTGCATCTCAATTCGAAAACTATGTGCAGTTTCAAGATTTGGTTCGAATTGGTTCAACAGTTTTTGAGGAATTGATATCACACTTTGCCGAATAGACCACTGAAATCTCAATTCCTATCTGCACTATCGAACTGAAATTCAACATGTGCATCTCAATTCGAAAACTATGTGCAGCTTCAAGATTTGGTTCGAATTGATCCAACAGTTTTCGAGGAATTGATATCACACTTTGCCGAATTGACCACTGAAATCTCAATTCCTATCTGAACTATCGAACTGAAATTCAACATCTACATCTCAATCCGAAAACTATGTGCAGTTTCAAGATTTGGTTCGAATTGATCCAACAGTTTTCGAGGTATTGATATCACACTTTGCCGAATTGACCACTGAAATCTCAATTTCTATCTGAACTATCGAACTGAAATTCAACATGTGTATCTCAATACGAAAACTATGAGCAGTTTCAAGATTTGGTTCGAATTGATCCAATAGTTCCTTAGGAATTGAAATGACATTTTGTCGAATCGACTTCTGAAATCTCCATTCCTATTAGAACTATCGATCTGAAATTCAACATGTGCATCTCATTTCGAAAACTATGTGCAGTTTCACGATTTGGTTCGAATCGATCCAATAGTTCCTTAGGGATTGAAATGATATTTTGCCGAATCGACTACTGAATTCTTCATTCCTATCAGAACTATCGATCTGAAATTCAACATGTGCATCTCAATTCGAAAACTATGTGCAGTTTCAAGATTTGGGTCGAATTGGTTCAACAGTTTTTGAGGAATTGATATCACACTTTGCCGAATAGACCACTGAAATCTCAATTCCTATCTGCACTATCGAACTGAAATTCAACATGTGCATCTCAATTCGAAAACTATGTGCAGTTTCAAGATTTGGTTTGAATCTATCCAACAGTTTTCGAGGAATTGATATCACACTTTGCCGAATAGACCACTGAAATCTCAATTCCTATCTGCACTATCGAACTGAAATTCAACATGTGCATCTCAATTCGAAAACTACGTGCAGTTTCAAGATTTGGTTCGAATTGATCCAACAGTTTTCGAGGAATTGATATCACACTTTGCCGAATTGACAACTGAAATCTCAATTTCTATCTGAACTATCAAACTGAATTTCAACATGTGCATCTCAATTCGAAAACTATGTGCAGTTTCAAGATTTGGTTCGAATTGGTTCAACAGTTTTTGAGGAATTGATATCACACTTTGCCGAATAGACCACTGAAATCTCAATTCCTATCTGCACTATCGAACTGAAATTCAACATGTGCATCTCAATTCGAAAACTATGTGCAGCTTCAAGATTTGGTTCGAATTGATCCAACAGTTTTCGAGGAATTGATATCACACTTTGCCGAATTGACCACTGAAATCTCAATTCCTATCTGAACTATCGAACTGAAATTCAACATGTACATCTCAATCCGAAAACTATGTGCAGTTTCAAGATTTGGTTCGAATTGATCCAACAGTTTTCGAGGTATTGATATCACACTTTGCCGAATTGACCACTGAAATCTCAATTTCTATCTGAACTATCGAACTGAAATTCAACATGTGTATCTCAATACGAAAACTATGAGCAGTTTCAAGATTTGGTTCGAATTGATCCAATAGTTCCTTAGGAATTGAAATGACATTTTGTCGAATCGACTTCTGAAATCTCCATTCCTATTAAAACTATCGATCTGAAATTCAACATGTGCATCTCATTTCGAAAACTATGTGCAGTTTCACGATTTGGTTCGAATCGATCCAATAGTTCCTTAGGGATTGAAATGAAATTTTGCCGAATCGACTACTGGAATCTTCATTCCTATCAGAACTATCGATCTGAAATTCAACATGTGCATCTCAATTCGAAAACTATATGCAGTTTCACGATTTGGGTCGAATCCAGGTAGGTTATCACGAGTGCAGCTTATCGAAAATGTGTTTATATTCATTATTATTTCATAAGACCAACTTAGGATGACCTGAAGGAAGAATAACAATAAGGAAAAAAGGATTGAAACATTTCGATAAGAATTAAGGGTTCATATTTTTCAAAGTGTGTTAGAACGTTTCAGGGTGAAAATGTTAGGAGCAAAGTCAGGGTTTTTTGCTTGTTCAAGGTCAAAACCCCATCCAGATACTGCGCTGTTTGATCCCTTCAAAAATCCCAATATTTATAAAATTACGGATCCAATCAAGTTAAAAATACAGGATACCTAATTACAAATGCCCTCTCCTTGCATGTCACTGTGCATTTAGAAAGTTTCGCACAACAGTTCCATAAATATATTTCTGATAAAAATTCTCGGAATAATTTCAATTTAAGAAAAACATTCCTTATTGCCCCCTTCCTAATCTCAATTCAAATTTACCGAAAAGTTAAGTCCCATCCCAAAATTATTACAGGGCCGTTATACCCAGTTTCGCACAACAGTTCCATAAATAGATTTCTGATAAAAATTCTCGGAATAATTTCAATTTAAGAAAAACATTCCTTATTGCCCCCTTCCTAATCTCAATTCAAATTAACCGAAAAGTTAAGTCCCATCCCAAAATTATTACAGGGCCGTTATACCCAGTTTCGCACAACAGTTCCATAAATATATTTGTGATAAAAATTCTCGGAATAATTTCAATTTAAGAAAAACATTCCTTATTGCCCCCTTCCTAATCTCAATTCAAATTAACCGAAAAGTTAAGTCCCATCCCAAAATTATTACAGGGCCGTTATACCCAGTTTCGCACAACAGTTCCATAAATAGATTTCTGATAAAAATTCTCGGAATAATTTCAATTTAAGAAAAACATTCCTTATTGCCCCCTTCCTAATCTCAATTCAAATTAACCGAAAAGTTAAGTCCCATCCCAAAATTATTACAGGGCCGTTATACCCAGTTTCGCACAACAGTTCCATAAATATATTTGTGATAAAAATTCTCGGAATAATTTCAATTCAAGAAAAACATTTCTTAATGCCCCCTTCCTAATCTCAATTCAAATTGACCGAAAAGTTAAGTCCCATCCAAAAATTATTACAGGGTCGTTATCCCCAATTGGCAAATAAACATTAACTGTCATTTGTCAGGTAGTTTGAGATTTTGAAAGGGGGCAGAAATTTCGGTGGTCATCTTACGGTTCTCAGAAAAAAATTACGTACCTAGCCATTCCTACGAGTATATAAATGAACGTAAATGGGTGTCTTTGTACAGTTGTGCTTCGTTTTTCAATCGTGTCAGTACAGTTAAAATTTTTAATCTACAGTGTGTTTAAAACCTGAAATATGTCGCGAAGAGAGAATAAAACAAGACACCACAATTCTCGCAAAATGGTAAGTGCATAAAAGTTTTCTGTAAAGAGATTTGCAATGATTCTTGAAAATTCTTGTATACGCGGAATCTTTGATTCGTACAAACATTTTAACAGTATATTCTTGAGGTCAAAAAAAACATTTTTTTCCTGAACCATTTTTTCCGAATCGGCTCGGTTTAAAAGATACAGGCTGATGAAAAAAATTTTCTCTCACTAAAGGTTTTATCGAATGAAATGAATTTCGCAATATAGTTTATCATTTATTTGATGAATCTTTTTTAAACACAAAATATCACCTACATCTCCAGTTTTTCCATTATGACCATTACGTACCATGAACTGATTTGACTGATTGCAATTCTGTTTGAAAGAACCATATATGTGAAGTGTCAAAGATTCTACTTTTATTCTGAAGGGAATCTTGTTTCTCTATGGCTCATTATGAAAACTTAAAATGGCTATATCTTTTTATCAGGGCTGAATCGAAAAAAATGGTATAAAAAAATGTTTCTTTTCACCTCGATAATATATTGTTTAAATATTTGTAAGAGTCACAGATTCATCCTGTATAGACCGACTGAATTTTTGTTGTTCACAAAACCTGATATATAAGTATTAACTTCATAACAATCGCCTAATTTCTCTTAAATTCTTTACAGACCATCAATATTCCAAAAGAAAATATTGAGGATCCTCAGAAAACCGATCTTCATGTGGCTGTCGAAACGGGAAATTTGGGAAAGTCCCGTTTTTATTACGAAAAGGAGCTAATGTCAATGCCACTGACTCGAAAAAGGTTACCCCCCTCCACCTGGCTATACAATTTAGGCATCTCCATCTGGTTGAAACCCTGGTGACTAATGGTGCCAATGTTGAAGCAGAAACATGCGACGGTTCCAAGCCTATCCACATGGTGAATGATAGCAGTGAAAAGAGAAAAGAATGCATTGAAGAACTTCTCAAATATAACGTCGACTTAGATGCCATTGATATAAGGGGGAACACCCTGCTGCTGCTGATGGCTAAAAAAATGGCCTAGTCCTGAATTGATCAGGCTACTTCTAGATAACACCAGCGATGCCAGCAACACCGATTTCAAACTGAACAATTGTCTGCATTGCCTAGCGATGCTGACGAATGTGAAACCGGAGATTTACAAAGAAGCAACATATATCCTCACAGAACGTGGCATAGACGTAAACGCGATAAACATGGCCAGCGAGACGCCTTTGCAGAAAGCAGTCTCCTATGGGAACCTGCCAATGGCAGCTTGTCTTCTGCGACATGGGGCAAGATTGGACATGCTGAACAAGCAGAATTTGAATCCGTTCGAGCTGGCCATCAAGAGAGGAAATTCGAAAATGAAATTATTGATCATGAAATACGCCTTCATCCATACACTGAATGGAATTCCTATTCCTGAGAAGATCCATCAGGATATCTACTCTGACGATGAGCTGAGATGTCTGTGGCATCGTCTCGATAAGGATTTAACTCATTTCGAGAACTCCGTCAGATTTGATGGGAGATTCCCATTTACACCTTTCCAAATACTGAGTGGCCGAGTTTATATGTATCCGACGCTTATCTCGTCTCTTGATCCTTCTACAGCGATGGTTGGCGAACCACGATCAGCCTTCTTCGACGAGGTTTTGGAAACCTGGGAGCTTACAGTCAGGAGAATTAAAGATATATATTCAGAAAGGAAGGATTTCACCACAATCGGTTTACCAATTATTCGACCAAAGTCCCATATGAGAGGATTGTAAATAATAATTGTGTTTATATTAATGTATATATCGATTTAAAGAATGCTTTTTTTCTGTTAATAAATTCATCGTTAAAATACACTGCGTAAAAAATTAATGCACATCCTGAAAATCCCAATTCTAATGAAAGTTAACTGTACATTGACTTTATTTATAACTTATTTTTTAAGTTCTCTCGGGAAGGTTTTGAACGAAACAAGACACATTAAATGGAAGAAAAATTCAGGATTTCACCGAGTGAGTGTCCTCGCTGGTATCTTGTGCGGGGTCTGTTTCATCATCGGATACAGGAGCAGGATTGGCAAAAAAAGGTAAATAAAATTGTATACGTGACAATAATCGGCCGACTGCCACTCCCGTTCAAGTTAAAGATTCCGTATTCTATACAATTTTATTTACCTTTTTCTGCCAATCCTGCTCCTGTATCCGATGATGAAACAGACCCCGGACAAGATACCAGCGAGGACACTCACCCCTAAACCGGTACCGACAGTCAAACCGAGGGTATCGGAAGGCATTTCGCCAATTTCGAACGTGTGCCAATCGACCACATTAACTACATACATGGCCACATACCACCGGCAGGCTGAAAATCCGAGAAAGCTTTCTCGAAGACCATAACTCCGAACGGGCACGACGGGTCATATGAGTTTTAGAGGTAAACGCACACAATATGAGGATACGACAATTAGCTGCTGACAAACAAATAGATGTATCTCGTGGAAACGTACATCGCCCGGCCTTGTGAAGGTAAGTAGAGTCCGTCCGTTTTTGACGATGTCTTGAAGCAAGACAGTGAAAGGTGGAGTGGAAGGAACGGATGAGAGATTGAATTCTGTGAGGATATCCGAAGATTTGTGGCTGTTATCAGCTTGGTCGCCTGCCGATATTGCCTTTGAGTTTCCTTTTCGATGGAAGCTACCTTGACGTCTATTTTTAACCGGAGGAAAATGTTATACCTTGTAGGTTATCACGAGTGCAGCTTATCGAAAATGTGTTTATATTCATTATTATTTCATACGACCAACTTAGGATGACCTGAAGGAAGTATAACAATAAGGAAAAAAGGATTGAAACATTTCGATAAGAATTAAGGGTTCATATTTTTCAAAGTGTGTTAGAACGTTTCAGGGTAAAAATGTTAGGAGCAAAGTCAGGGTTTTTTGCTTGTTCAAAGTCAAAACCCCATCCAGATACTGCGCTGTTTGATCCCTTCAAAAATCCCAATATTTATAAAATTACGGATCCAATCAAGTTAAAAATACAGGATACCTAATTACAAATGCCCTCTCCTTGCATGTCACTGTGCATTTAGAAAGTTTCGCACAACAGTTCCATAAATATATTTCTGATAAAAATTCTCGGAATAATTTCAATTTAAGAAAAACATTCCTTATTGCTCCCTTCCTAATCTCAATTCAAATTAACCGAAAAGTTAAGTCCCATTCCAAAATTATTACAGGGCCGTTATACCCAGTTTCGCACAACAGTTCCATGAATATATTTCTGATAAAAATTCTCGGAATAATTTCAATTTAAGAAAAACATTCCTTATTGCCCCCTTCCTAATCTCAATTCAAATTAACCGAAAAGTTAAGTCCCATCCCAAAATTATTACAGGGCCGTTATACCCAGTTTCGCACAACAGTTCCATAAATATATTCCTGATAAAAATTCTCGGAATAATTTCAATTCAAGAAAAACATTCCTTAATGCCCCCTTCCTAATCTCAATTCAAATTAACCGAAAAGTTAAGTCCCATCCCAAAATTATTACAGGGCCGTTATACCCAGTTTCGCACAACAGTTCCATAAATATATTCCTGATAAAAATTCTCGGAATAATTTCAATTCAAGAAAAACATTCCTTAATGCCCCCTTCCTAATCTCAATTCAAATTAACCGAAAAGTTAAGTCCCATCCCAAAATTATTACAGGGCCGTTATACCCAGTTTCGCACAACAGTTCCATAAATATATTTGTGATAAAAATTCTCGGAATAATTTCAATTCAAGAAAAACATTCCTTTATGCCCCCTTCCTAATCTCAATTCAAATTAACCGAAAAGTTAAGTCCCATCCCAAAATTATTACAGGGTCGTTATCCCCAATTGGCAAATAAACATTAACTGTCATTTGTCAGGTAGTTTGAGATTTTGAAAGGGGGCAGAAATTTCGGTGGTCATCTTACGGTTCTCAGAAAAAAATTACGTACCTAGCCATTCCTACGAGTATATAAATGAACGTAAATGGGTGTCTTTGTACAGTTGTGCTTCGTTTTTCAATCGTGTCAGTATAGTTAAAATTTTTAATCTACAGTGTGTTTAAAACCTGAAATATGTCGCGAAGAGAGAATAAAACAAGACACCACAATTCTCGCAAAATGGTAAGTGCATAAAAGTTTTCTGTAAAGAGATTTGCAATGATTCTTGAAAATTCTTGTACACGCGGAATCTTTGATTCGTACAAACATTTTAACAGTATATTCTTGAGGTCAAAAAAAACATTTTTTTCCTGAACCATTTTTTCCGAATCGGCTCGGTTTAAAAGATAAAGGCTGATTAAAAAAAATTTTCTCTCACTAAAGGTTTTATCGAATGAAATGAATTTCGCAATATAGTTTATCATTTATTTGATGAATCTTTTTAAAACACAAAATATCACCTACATCTCCAGTTTTTCCATTATGACCATTACGTACCATGAACTGATTTGACTGATTGCAATTCTGTTTGAAAGAACCATATATGTGTAGTGTCAAAGATTCTGCTTTTATTCTGAAGGGAATCTTGTTTCTCTATGGCTCATTATGAAAACTTAAAATGGCTATATCTTTTTATCAGGGCTGAATCGAAAAAAATGGTATAAAAAAATGTTTCTTTTCACCTCGATAATATATTGTTTAAATATTTGTAAGAGTCACAGATTCATCCTGTATAGACCGACTGAATTTTTGTTGTTCACAAAACCTGATATATAAGTATTAAATTCATAACAATCGCCTAATTTCTCTTAAATTCTTTACAGACCGAATAGACCACTGAAATCTCAATTCCTATCTGCACTATCGAACTGAAATTCAACATGTGCATCTCAATTCGAAAACTATGTGCAGTTTCAAGATTTGGTTTGAATCGATCCAACCGTTTTCGAGGAATTGATATCACACTTTGCCGAATAGACCACTGAAATCTCAATTCCTATCTGCACTATCGAACTGAAATTCAACCTGTGCATCTCAATTCGAAAACTATGTGCAGTTTCAAGATTTGGTTCGAATCGATCCAATAGTTCCTAAGGAATTGAAATGATATTTTGCCGAATCGACTACTGGAATCTTCATTCCTATCAGAACTATCGATCTGAAATTCAACATGTGCATCTCAATTCGAAAACTATATGCAGTTTCACGATTTGGGTCGAATCGATCCAATAGTTTTCGAGGAATTGATATCACACTTTGCCGAATTGACCACTGAAATCTCAATTCCTATCTGAACTATCGAACTGAAATTCAACATGTACATCTCAATCCGAAAACTATGTGCAGTTTCAAGATTTGGTTCGAATTGATCCAACAGTTTTCGAGGTATTGATATCACACTTTGCCGAATTGACAACTGAAATCTCAATTTCTATCTGAACTATCAAACTGAATTTCAACATGTGCATCTCAATTCGAAAACTATGTGCAGATTCAAGATTTGGTTCGAATTGGTTCAACAGTTTTTGAGGAATTGATATCACACTTTGCCGAATAGACCACTGAAATCTCAATTCCTATCTGCACTATCGAACTGAAATTCAACATGTGCATCTCAATTCGAAAACTATGTGCAGTTTCAAGATTTGGTTCGAATTGATCCAACAGTTTTCGAGGAATTGATATCACACTTTGCTGAATAGACCACTGAAATCTCAATTCCTATATGCACTATCGAGCTGAAATTCAACATGTGCATCTCAATTCGAAAACTACGTGCAGTTTCAAGATTTGTTTCGAATTGATCCAACAGTTTTCGAGGAATTGATATCACACTTTGTCGAAAACTATTGGATCGATTCGAACCAAATCGTGGAACTGCACATAGTTTTCAAAATGAGATGCACATGTTGAATTTCAGATCGATAGTTCTAATAGGAATAGAGATTTCAGAGGTCGATTCGACAAAATATCATTTCAATTCCTAAGGAACTATTGGATCAATTCGAACCAAATCTTGAAACTGCTCATAGTTTTCGTATTGAGATGCACATGTTGAATTTCAGTTCGATAGTGCAGATAGGAATTGAGATTTCAGTGGTCTATTCGGCAAAGTGTGTTATCAATTCCTCAAAAACTGTTGAACCAATTCGACCCAAATCTTGAAACTGCACATAGTTTTCGAATTGAGATGCACATGTTGAATTTCAGATCGATAGTTCTGATAGGAATGAAGATTTCAGTAGTCGATTCGGCAAAATATCATTTCAATCCCTAAGGAACTATTGGATCGATTCGAACCAAATCGTGAAACTGCACATAGTTTTCGAAATGAGATGCACATGTTGAATTTCAGATCGATAGTTCTAATAGGAATGGAGATTTCAGAAGTCGATTCGACAAAATATCATTTCAATTCCTAAGGAACTATTGGATCAATTCGAACCAAATCTTGAAACTGCTCATAGTTTTCGTATTGAGATGCACATGTTGAATTTCAGTTCGATAGTTCAGATAGAAATTGAGATTTCAGTGGTCAATTCGGCAAAGTGTGATATCAATACCTCGAAAACTGTTGGATCAATTCGAACCAAATCTTGAAACTGCACATAGTTTTCGGATTGAGATGTACATGTCGAATTTCAGTTCGATAGTGCAGATAGGAATTGAGATTTCAGTGGTCTATTCAGCAAAGTGTGATATCAATTCCTCGAAAACTGTTGGATCAATTCGAACCAAATCTTGAAACTGCACATAGTTTTCGAATTAAGATGCACATGTTGAAATTCAGTTTGATAGTTCAGATAGAAATTGAGATTTCAGTTGTCAATTCGGCAAAGTGTGATATCAATTCCTCGAAAACTGTTGGATCAATTCGAACCAAATCTTGAAACTGCACGTAGTTTTCGAATTGAGATGCACATGTTGAATTTCAGTTCGATAGTGCAGATAGGAATTGAGATTTCAGTGGTCTATTCAGCAAAGTGTGATATCAATTCCTCGAAAACTGTTGGATCAATTCGAACCAAATCTTGAAACTGCACATAGTTTTCGAATTGAGATGCACATGTTGAAATTCAGTTTGATAGTTCAGATAGAAATTGAGATTTCAGTGGTCTATTCAGCAAAGTGTGATATCAATTCCTCGAAAACTGTTGGATCAATTCGAACCAAATCTTGAAACTGCACATAGTTTTCGAATTGAGATGCACATGTTGAAATTCAGTTTGATAGTTCAGATAGGAATTGAGATTTCAGTGGTCAATTCGGCAAAGTGTGATATCAATTCCTCGAAAACTATTGGATCGATTCGAACCAAATCGTGGAACTGCACATAGTTTTCGAATTGAGATGCACATGTTGAATTTCAGTTCGATAGTGCAGATAGGAATTGAGATTTCAGTGGTCTATTCGGCAAAGTGTGATATCAATTCCTCAAAAACTGTTGAACCAATTCGAACCAAATCTTGAAACTGCACATAGTTTTCGAATTGAGATCCACATAGTGAAATTCAGTTTGATAGTTCAGATAGAAATTGAGATTTCAGTTGTCAATTCGGCAAAGTGTGATATCAATTCCTCGAAAACTGTTGGATCAATTCGAACCAAATCTTGAAACTGCACGTAGTTTTCGAATTGAGATGCACATGTTGAATTTCAGTTCGATAGTGCAGATAGGAATTGAGATTTCAGTGGTCTATTCGGCAAAGTGTGATTTCAATTCCTCGAAAACTGTTGGATCGATTCGAACCAAATCTTGAAACTGCACATAGTTTTCGAATTGAGATGCACATGTTGAATTTCAGTTCGATAGTGCAGATAGGAATTGAGATTTCAGTGGTCTATTCGGCAAAGTGTGATATCAATTCCTCAAAAACTGTTGAACCAATTCGACCCAAATCTTGAAACTGCACATAGTTTTCGAATTGAGATGCACATGTAGAATTTCAGATCGATAGTTCTGATAGGAATGAAGATTTCAGTAGTCGATTCGGCAAAATATCATTTCAATCCCTAAGGAACTATTGGATCGATTCGAACCAAATCGTGAAACTGCACATAGTTTTCGAAATGAGATGCACATGTTGAATTTCAGATCGATAGTTCTAATAGGAATGGAGATTTCAGAAGTCGATTCGACAAAATATCATTTCAATTCCTAAGGAACTATTGGATCAATTCGAACCAAATCTTGAAACTGCTCATAGTTTTCGTATTGAGATGCACATGTTGAATTTCAGTTCGATAGTTCAGATAGAAATTGAGATTTCAGTGGTCAATTCGGCAAAGTGTGATATCAATACCTCGAAAACTGTTGGATCAATTCGAACCAAATCTTGAAACTGCACATAGTTTTCGGATTGAGATGTACATGTTGAATTTCAGTTCGATAGTGCAGATAGGAATTGAGATTTCAGTGGTCTATTCAGCAAAGTGTGATATCAATTCCTCGAAAACTGTTGGATCAATTCGAACCAAATCTTGAAACTGCACATAGTTTTCGAATTGAGATGCACATGTTGAAATTCAGTTTGATAGTTCAGATAGAAATTGAGATTTCAGTTGTCAATTCGGCAAAGTGTGATTTCAATTCCTCGAAAACTGTTGGATCGATTCGAACCAAATCTTGAAACTGCACATAGTTTTCGAATTGAGATGCACATGTTGAATTTCAGTTCGATAGTGCAGATAGGAATTGAGATTTCAGTGGTCTATTCGGCAAAGTGTGATATCAATTCCTCAAAAACTGTTGAACCAATTCGACCCAAATCTTGAAACTGCACATAGTTTTCGAATTGAGATGCACATGTTGAAATTCAGTTTGATAGTTCAGATAGAAATTGAGATTTCAGTGGTCTATTCAGCAAAGTGTGATATCAATTCCTCGAAAACTGTTGGATCAATTCGAACCAAATCTTGAAACTGCACATAGTTTTCGAATTGAGATGCACATGTTGAAATTCAGTTTGATAGTTCAGATAGAAATTGAGATTTCAGTTGTCAATTCGGCAAAGTGTGATATCAATTCCTCGAAAACTGTTGGATCAATTCGAACCAAATCTTGAAACTGCACGTAGTTTTCGAATTGAGATGCACATGTTGAATTTCAGTTCGATAGTGCAGATAGGAATTGAGATTTCAGTGGTCTATTCGGCAAAGTGTGATTTCAATTCCTCGAAAACTGTTGGATCGATTCGAACCAAATCTTGAAACTGCACATAGTTTTCGAATTGAGATGCACATGTTGAATTTCAGTTCGATAGTGCAGATAGGAATTGAGATTTCAGTGGTCTATTCGGCAAAGTGTGATATCAATTCCTCAAAAACTGTTGAACCAATTCGACCCAAATCTTGAAACTGCACATAGTTTACGAATTGAGATGCACATGTAGAATTTCAGATCGATAGTTCTGATAGGAATGAAGATTTCAGTAGTCGATTCGGCAAAATATCATTTCAATCCCTAAGGAACTATTGGATCGATTCGAACCAAATCGTGAAACTGCACATAGTTTTCGAAATGAGATGCACATGTTGAATTTCAGATCGATAGTTCTAATAGGAATGGAGATTTCAGAGGTCGATTCGACAAAATATCATTTCAATTCCTAAGGAACTCTTGGATCAATTCGAACCAAATCTTGAAACTGCTCATAGTTTTCGTATTGAGATGCACATGTTGAATTTCAGTTCGATAGTTCAGATAGAAATTGAGATTTCAGTGGTCAATTCGACAAAGTGTGATATCAATTCCTCGAAAACTGTTGGATCAATTCGAACCAAATCTTGAAACTACACGTAGTTTTCGAATTGAGATAAACATGTTGAATTTCAGTTCGATAGTGCAGATAGGAATTGAGATTTCAGTGGTCTATTCAGCAAAGTGTGATATCAATTCCTCGAAAACTGTTGGATCAATTCGAACCAAATCTTGAAACTGCACATAGTTTTCGAATTGAGATGCACATGTTGAAATTCAGTTTGATAGTTCAGATAGAAATTGAGATTTCAGTGGTCTATTCAGCAAAGTGTGATATCCATTCCTCGAAAACTGTTGGATCAATTCGAACCAAATCTTGAAACTGCACATAGTTTTCGAATTGAGATGCACATGTTGAATTTCAGTTCGATAGTGCAGATAGGAATTGAGATTTCAGTGGTCTATTCGGCAAAGTGTGATATCAATTCCTCAAAAACTGTTGAACCAATTCGACCCAAATCTTGAAACTGCACATAGTTTTCGAATTGAGATGCACATGTTGAATTTCAGATCGATAGTTCTGATAGGAATGAAGATTTCAGTAGTCGATTCGGCAAAATATCATTTCAATTCCTAAGGAACTATTGGATCGATTCGAACCAAATCGTGAAACTGCACATAGTTTTCGAAATGAGATGCACATGTTGAATTTCAGATCGATAGTTCTAATAGGAATGGAGATTTCAGAAGTCGATTCGACAAAATATCATTTCAATTCCTAAGGAACTATTGGATCAATTCGAACCAAATCTTTGAACTGCTCATAGTTTTCGTATTGAGATGCACATGTTGAATTTCAGTTCGATAGTTCAGATAGAAATTGAGATTTCAGTGGTCAATTCGGCAAAGTGTGATATCAATACCTCGAAAACTGTTGGATCAATTCGAACCAAATCTTGAAACTGCACATAGTTTTCGGATTGAGATGTGCATGTTGAATTTCAGTTCGATAGTGCAGATAGGAATTGAGATTTCAGTGGTCTATTCAGCAAAGTGTGATATCAATTCCTCGAAAACTGTTGGATCAATTCGAACCAAATCTTGAAACTGCACATAGTTTTCGAATTGAGATGCACATGTTGAAATTCAGTTTGATAGTTCAGATAGAAATTGAGATTTCAGTTGTCAATTCGGCAAAGTGTGATATCAATTCCTCGAAAACTGTTGGATCAATTCGAACCAAATCTTGAAACTGCACGTAGTTTTCGAATTGAGATGCACATGTTGAATTTCAGTTCGATAGTGCAGATAGGAATTGAGATTTCAGTGGTCTATTCAGCAAAGTGTGATATCAATTCCTCGAAAACTGTTGGATCAATTCGAACCAAATCTTGAAACTGCACATAGTTTTCGAATTGAGATGCACATGTTGAAATTCAGTTTGATAGTTCAGATAGAAATTGAGATTTCAGTGGTCTATTCAGCAAAGTGTGATATCAATTCCTCGAAAACTGTTGGATCAATTCGAACCAAATCTTGAAACTGCACATAGTTTTCGAATTGAGATGCACATGTTGAAATTCAGTTTGATAGTTCAGATAGGAATTGAGATTTCAGTGGTCAATTCGGCAAAGTGTGATATCAATTCCTCGAAAACTATTGGATCGATTCGAACCAAATCGTGGAACTGCACATAGTTTTCGAATTGAGATGCACATGTTGAATTTCAGTTCGATAGTGCAGATAGGAATTGAGATTTCAGTGGTCTATTCGGCAAAGTGTGATATCAATTCCTCAAAAACTGTTGAACCAATTCGAACCAAATCTTGAAACTGCACATAGTTTTCGAATTGAGATCCACATAGTGAAATTCAGTTTGATAGTTCAGATAGAAATTGAGATTTCAGTTGTCAATTCGGCAAAGTGTGATATCAATTCCTCGAAAACTGTTGGATCAATTCGAACCAAATCTTGAAACTGCACGTAGTTTTCGAATTGAGATGCACATGTTGAATTTCAGTTCGATAGTGCAGATAGGAATTGAGATTTCAGTGGTCTATTCGGCAAAGTGTGATTTCAATTCCTCGAAAACTGTTGGATCGATTCGAACCAAATCTTGAAACTGCACATAGTTTTCGAATTGAGATGCACATGTTGAATTTCAGTTCGATAGTGCAGATAGGAATTGAGATTTCAGTGGTCTATTCGGCAAAGTGTGATATCAATTCCTCAAAAACTGTTGAACCAATTCGACCCAAATCTTGAAACTGCACATAGTTTTCGAATTGAGATGCACATGTAGAATTTCAGATCGATAGTTCTGATAGGAATGAAGATTTCAGTAGTCGATTCGGCAAAATATCATTTCAATCCCTAAGGAACTATTGGATCGATTCGAACCAAATCGTGAAACTGCACATAGTTTTCGAAATGAGATGCACATGTTGAATTTCAGATCGATAGTTCTAATAGGAATGGAGATTTCAGAAGTCGATTCGACAAAATATCATTTCAATTCCTAAGGAACTATTGGATCAATTCGAACCAAATCTTGAAACTGCTCATAGTTTTCGTATTGAGATGCACATGTTGAATTTCAGTTCGATAGTTCAGATAGAAATTGAGATTTCAGTGGTCAATTCGGCAAAGTGTGATATCAATACCTCGAAAACTGTTGGATCAATTCGAACCAAATCTTGAAACTGCACATAGTTTTCGGATTGAGATGCACATGTTGAATTTCAGTTCGATAGTGCAGATAGGAATTGAGATTTCAGTGGTCTATTCAGCAAAGTGTGATATCAATTCCTCGAAAACTGTTGGATCAATTCGAACCAAATCTTGAAACTGCACATAGTTTTCGAATTGAGATGCACATGTTGAAATTCAGTTTGATAGTTCAGATAGAAATTGAGATTTCAGTTGTCAATTCGGCAAAGTGTGATTTCAATTCCTCGAAAACTGTTGGATCGATTCGAACCAAATCTTGAAACTGCACATAGTTTTCGAATTGAGATGCACATGTTGAATTTCAGTTCGATAGTGCAGATAGGAATTGAGATTTCAGTGGTCTATTCGGCAAAGTGTGATATCAATTCCTCAAAAACTGTTGAACCAATTCGACCCAAATCTTGAAACTGCACATAGTTTTCGAATTGAGATGCACATGTTGAAATTCAGTTTGATAGTTCAGATAGAAATTGAGATTTCAGTGGTCTATTCAGCAAAGTGTGATATCAATTCCTCGAAAACTGTTGGATCAATTCGAACCAAATCTTGAAACTGCACATAGTTTTCGAATTGAGATGCACATGTTGAAATTCAGTTTGATAGTTCAGATAGAAATTGAGATTTCAGTTGTCAATTCGGCAAAGTGTGATGTCAATTCCTCGAAAACTGTTGGATCAATTCGAACCAAATCTTGAAACTGCACGTAGTTTTCGAATTGAGATGCACATGTTGAATTTCAGTTCGATAGTGCAGATAGGAATTGAGATTTCAGTGGTCTATTCGGCAAAGTGTGATTTCAATTCCTCGAAAACTGTTGGATCGATTCGAACCAAATCTTGAAACTGCACATAGTTTTCGAATTGAGATGCACATGTTGAATTTCAGTTCGATAGTGCAGATAGGAATTGAGATTTCAGTGGTCTATTCGGCAAAGTGTGATATCAATTCCTCAAAAACTGTTGAACCAATTCGACCCAAATCTTGAAACTGCACATAGTTTACGAATTGAGATGCACATGTAGAATTTCAGATCGATAGTTCTGATAGGAATGAAGATTTCAGTAGTCGATTCGGCAAAATATCATTTCAATCCCTAAGGAACTATTGGATCGATTCGAACCAAATCGTGAAACTGCACATAGTTTTCGAAATGAGATGCACATGTTGAATTTCAGATCGATAGTTCTAATAGGAATGGAGATTTCAGAGGTCGATTCGACAAAATATCATTTCAATTCCTAAGGAACTCTTGGATCAATTCGAACCAAATCTTGAAACTGCTCATAGTTTTCGTATTGAGATGCACATGTTGAATTTCAGTTCGATAGTTCAGATAGAAATTGAGATTTCAGTGGTCAATTCGACAAAGTGTGATATCAATTCCTCGAAAACTGTTGGATCAATTCGAACCAAATCTTGAAACTACACGTAGTTTTCGAATTGAGATAAACATGTTGAATTTCAGTTCGATAGTGCAGATAGGAATTGAGATTTCAGTGGTCTATTCAGCAAAGTGTGATATCAATTCCTCGAAAACTGTTGGATCAATTCGAACCAAATCTTGAAACTGCACATAGTTTTCGAATTGAGATGCACATGTTGAAATTCAGTTTGATAGTTCAGATAGAAATTGAGATTTCAGTGGTCTATTCAGCAAAGTGTGATATCCATTCCTCGAAAACTGTTGGATCAATTCGAACCAAATCTTGAAACTGCACATAGTTTTCGAATTGAGATGCACATGTTGAATTTCAGTTCGATAGTGCAGATAGGAATTGAGATTTCAGTGGTCTATTCGGCAAAGTGTGATATCAATTCCTCAAAAACTGTTGAACCAATTCGACCCAAATCTTGAAACTGCACATAGTTTTCGAATTGAGATGCACATGTTGAATTTCAGATCGATAGTTCTGATAGGAATGAAGATTTCAGTAGTCGATTCGGCAAAATATCATTTCAATCCCTAAGGAACTATTGGATCGATTCGAACCAAATCGTGAAACTGCACATTGTTTTCGAAATGAGATGCACATGTTGAATTTCAGATCGATAGTTCTAATAGGAATGGAGATTTCAGAAGTCGATTCGACAAAATATCATTTCAATTCCTAAGGAACTATTGGATCAATTCGAACCAAATCTTTGAACTGCTCATAGTTTTCGTATTGAGATGCACATGTTGAATTTCAGTTCGATAGTTCAGATAGAAATTGAGATTTCAGTGGTCAATTCGGCAAAGTGTGATATCAATACCTCGAAAACTGTTGGATCAATTCGAACCAAATCTTGAAACTGCACATAGTTTTCGGATTGAGATGTGCATGTTGAATTTCAGTTCGATAGTGCAGATAGGAATTGAGATTTCAGTGGTCTATTCAGCAAAGTGTGATATCAATTCCTCGAAAACTGTTGGATCAATTCGAACCAAATCTTGAAACTGCACATAGTTTTCGAATTGAGATGCACATGTTGAAATTCAGTTTGATAGTTCAGATAGAAATTGAGATTTCAGTTGTCAATTCGGCAAAGTGTGATATCAATTCCTCGAAAACTGTTGGATCAATTCGAACCAAATCTTGAAACTGCACGTAGTTTTCGAATTGAGATGCACATGTTGAATTTCAGTTCGATAGTGCAGATAGGAATTGAGATTTCAGTGGTCTATTCAGCAAAGTGTGATATCAATTCCTCGAAAACTGTTGGATCAAGTCGAACCAAATCTTGAAACTGCACATAGTTTTCGAATTGAGATGCACATGTTGAAATTCAGTTCGATAGTTCAGATAGAAATTGAGATTTCAGTGGTCTATTCAGCAAAGTGTGATATCAATTCCTCGAAAACTGTTGGATCAATTCGAACCAAATCTTGAAACTGCACATAGTTTTCGAATTGAGATGCACATGTTGAAATTCAGTTTGATAGTTCAGATAGGAATTGAGATTTCAGTGGTCAATTCGGCAAAGTGTGATATCAATTCCTCGAAAACTATTGGATCGATTCGAACCAAATCGTGGAACTGCACATAGTTTTCGAATTGAGATGCACATGTTGAATTTCAGTTCGATAGTGCAGATAGGAATTGAGATTTCAGTGGTCTATTCGGCAAAGTGTGATATCAATTCCTCAAAAACTGTTGAACCAATTCGAACCAAATCTTGAAACTGCACATAGTTTTCGAATTGAGATCCACATGTTGAAATTCAGTTTGATAGTTCAGATAGAAATTGAGATTTCAGTTGTCAATTCGGCAAAGTGTGATATCAATTCCTCGAAAACTGTTGGATCAATTCGAACCAAATCTTGAAACTGCACGTAGTTTTCGAATTGAGATGCACATGTTGAAATTCAGTTCGATAGTGCAGATAGGAATTGAGATTTCAGTGGTCTATTCGGCAAAGTGTGATTTCAATTCCTCGAAAACTGTTGGATCGATTCGAACCAAATCTTGAAACTGCACATAGTTTTCGAATTGAGATGCACATGTTGAATTTCAGTTCGATAGTGCAGATAGGAATTGAGATTTCAGTGGTCTATTCGGCAAAGTGTGATATCAATTCCTCAAAAACTGTTGAACCAATTCGACCCAAATCTTGAAACTGCACATAGTTTTCGAATTGAGATGCACATGTAGAATTTCAGATCGATAGTTCTGATAGGAATGAAGATTTCAGTAGTCGATTCGGCAAAATATCATTTCAATCCCTAAGGAACTATTGGATCGATTCGAACCAAATCGTGAAACTGCACATAGTTTTCGAAATGAGATGCACATGTTGAATTTCAGATCGATAGTTCTAATAGGAATGGAGATTTCAGAAGTCGATTCGACAAAATATCATTTCAATTCCTAAGGAACTATTGGATCAATTCGAACCAAATCTTGAAACTGCTCATAGTTTTCGTATTGAGATGCACATGTTGAATTTCAGTTCGATAGTTCAGATAGAAATTGAGATTTCAGTGGTCAATTCGGCAAAGTGTGATATCAATACCTCGAAAACTGTTGGATCAATTCGAACCAAATCTTGAAACTGCACATAGTTTTCGGATTGAGATGTACATGTTGAATTTCAGTTCGATAGTGCAGATAGGAATTGAGATTTCAGTGGTCTATTCAGCAAAGTGTGATATCAATTCCTCGAAAACTGTTGGATCAATTCGAACCAAATCTTGAAACTGCACGTAGTTTTCGAATTGAGATGCACATGTTGAATTTCAGTTCGATAGTGCAGATAGGAATTGAGATTTCAGTGGTCTATTCGGCAAAGTGTGATTTCAATTCCTCGAAAACTGTTGGATCGATTCGAACCAAATCTTGAAACTGCACATAGTTTTCGAATTGAGATGCACATGTTGAATTTCAGTTCGATAGTGCAGATAGGAATTGAGATTTCAGTGGTCTATTCGGCAAAGTGTGATATCAATTCCTCAAAAACTGTTGAACCAATTCGACCCAAATCTTGAAACTGCACATAGTTTTCGAATTGAGATGCACATGTAGAATTTCAGATCGATAGTTCTGATAGGAATGAAGATTTCAGTAGTCGATTCGGTAAAATATCATTTCAATCCCTAAGGAACTATTGGATCGATTCGAACCAAATCGTGAAACTGCACATAGTTTTCGAAATGAGATGCACATGTTGAATTTCAGATCGATAGTTCTAATAGGAATGGAGATTTCAGAAGTCGATTCGACAAAATATCATTTCAATTCCTAAGGAACTATTGGATCAATTCGAACCAAATCTTGAAACTGCTCATAGTTTTCGTATTGAGATGCACATGTTGAATTTCAGTTCGATAGTTCAGATAGAAATTGAGATTTCAGTGGTCAATTCGGCAAAGTGTGATATCAATACCTCGAAAACTGTTGGATCAATTCGAACCAAATCTTGAAACTGCACATAGTTTTCGGATTGAGATGTACATGTTGAATTTCAGTTCGATAGTGCAGATAGGAATTGAGATTTCAGTGGTCTATTCAGCAAAGTGTGATATCAATTCCTCGAAAACTGTTGGATCAATTCGAACCAAATCTTGAAACTGCACATAGTTTTCGAATTGAGATGCACATGTTGAAATTCAGTTTGATAGTTCAGATAGAAATTGAGATTTCAGTTGTCAATTCGGCAAAGTGTGATTTCAATTCCTCGAAAACTGTTGGATCGATTCGAACCAAATCTTGAAACTGCACATAGTTTTCGAATTGAGATGCACATGTTGAATTTCAGTTCGAAAGTGCAGATAGGAATTGAGATTTCAGTGGTCTATTCGGCAAAGTGTGATATCAATTCCTCAAAAACTGTTGAACCAATTCGACCCAAATCGTGAAACTGCACATAGTTTTCGAATTGAGATGCACATGTTGAAATTCAGTTTGATAGTTCAGATAGAAATTGAGATTTCAGTGGTCTATTCAGCAAAGTGTGATATCAATTCCTCGAAAACTGTTGGATCAATTCGAACCAAATCTTGAAACTGCACATAGTTTTCGAATTGAGATGCACATGTTGAAATTCAGTTTGATAGTTCAGATAGAAATTGAGATTTCAGTTGTCAATTCGGCAAAGTGTGATATCAATTCCTCGAAAACTGTTGGATCAATTCGAACCAAATCTTGAAACTGCACGTAGTTTTCGAATTGAGATGCACATGTTGAATTTCAGTTCGATAGTGCAGATAGGAATTGAGATTTCAGTGGTCTATTCGGCAAAGTGTGATTTCAATTCCTCGAAAACTGTTGGATCGATTCGAACCAAATCTTGAAACTGCACATAGTTTTCGAATTGAGATGCACATGTTGAATTTCAGTTCGATAGTGCAGATAGGAATTGAGATTTCAGTGGTCTATTCGGCAAAGTGTGATATCAATTCCTCAAAAACTGTTGAACCAATTCGACCCAAATCTTGAAACTGCACATAGTTTTCGAATTGAGATGCACATGTAGAATTTCAGATCGATAGTTCTGATAGGAATGAAGATTTCAGTAGTCGATTCGGCAAAATATCATTTCAATCCCTAAGGAACTATTGGATCGATTCGAACCAAATCGTGAAACTGCACATAGTTTTCGAAATGAGATGCACATGTTGAATTTCAGATCGATAGTTCTAATAGGAATGGAGATTTCAGAGGTCGATTCGACAAAATATCATTTCAATTCCTAAGGAACTCTTGGATCAATTCGAACCAAATCTTGAAACTGCTCATAGTTTTCGTATTGAGATGCACATGTTGAATTTCAGTTCGATAGTTCAGATAGAAATTGAGATTTCAGTGGTCAATTCGACAAAGTGTGATATCAATTCCTCGAAAACTGTTGGATCAATTCGAACCAAATCTTGAAACTGCACGTAGTTTTCGAATTGAGATAAACATGTTGAATTTCAGTTCGATAGTGCAGATAGGAATTGAGATTTCAGTGGTCTATTCAGCAAAGTGTGATATCCATTCCTCGAAAACTGTTGGATCAATTCGAACCAAATCTTGAAACTGCACATAGTTTTCGAATTGAGATGCACATGTTGAATTTCAGTTCGATAGTGCAGATAGGAATTGAGATTTCAGTGGTCTATTCGGCAAAGTGTGATATCAATTCCTCAAAAACTGTTGAACCAATTCGAACCAAATCTTGAAACTGCGCATAGTTTTCGAATTGAGATCCACATGTTGAAATTCAGTTTGATAGTTCAGATAGAAATTGAGATTTCAGTTGTCAATTCGGCAAAGTGTGATATCAATTCCTCGAAAACTGTTGGATCAATTCGAACCAAATCTTGAAACTGCACGTAGTTTTCGAATTGAGATGCACATGTTGAAATTCAGTTCGATAGTGCAGATAGGAATTGAGATTTCAGTGGTCTATTCGGCAAAGTGTGATTTCAATTCCTCGAAAACTGTTGGATCGATTCGAACCAAATCTTGAAACTGCACATAGTTTTCGAATTGAGATGCACATGTTGAATTTCAGTTCGATAGTGCAGATAGGAATTGAGATTTCAGTGGTCTATTCGGCAAAGTGTGATATCAATTCCTCAAAAACTGTTGAACCAATTCGACCCAAATCTTGAAACTGCACATAGTTTTCGAATTGAGATGCACATGTAGAATTTCAGATCGATAGTTCTGATAGGAATGAAGATTTCAGTAGTCGATTCGGTAAAATATCATTTCAATCCCTAAGGAACTATTGGATCGATTCGAACCAAATCGTGAAACTGCACATAGTTTTCGAAATGAGATGCACATGTTGAATTTCAGATCGATAGTTCTAATAGGAATGGAGATTTCAGAAGTCGATTCGACAAAATATCATTTCAATTCCTAAGGAACTATTGGATCAATTCGAACCAAATCTTGAAACTGCTCATAGTTTTCGTATTGAGATGCACATGTTGAATTTCAGTTCGATAGTTCAGATAGAAATTGAGATTTCAGTGGTCAATTCGGCAAAGTGTGATATCAATACCTCGAAAACTGTTGGATCAATTCGAACCAAATCTTGAAACTGCACATAGTTTTCGAATTGAGATGCACATGTTGAAATTCAGTTTGATAGTTCAGATAGAAATTGAGATTTCAGTGGTCTATTCAGCAAAGTGTGATATCAATTCCTCGAAAACTGTTGGATCAATTCGAACCAAATCTTGAAACTGCACATAGTTTTCGAATTGAGATGCACATGTTGAAATTCAGTTTGATAGTTCAGATAGGAATTGAGATTTCAGTGGTCTATTCAGCAAAGTGTGATATCCATCCCTCGAAAACTGTTGGATCAATTCGAACCAAATCTTGAAACTGCACATAGTTTTCGAATTGAGATGCACATGTTGAATTTCAGTTCGATAGTGCAGATAGGAATTGAGATTTCAGTGGTCTATTCGGCAAAGTGTGATATCAATTCCTCAAAAACTGTTGAACCAATTCGACCCAAATCTTGAAACTGCACATAGTTTTCGAATTGAGATGCACATGTTGAAATTCAGTTTGATAGTTCAGATAGAAATTGAGATTTCAGTTGTCAATTCGGCAAAGTGTGATATCAATTCCTCGAAAACTGTTGGATCAATTCGAACCAAATCTTGAAACTGCACGTAGTTTTCGAATTGAGATGCACATGTTGAATTTCAGTTCGATAGTGCAGATAGGAATTGAGATTTCAGTGGTCTATTCAGCAAAGTGTGATATCAATTCCTCGAAAACTGTTGGATCAATTCGAACCAAATCTTGAAACTGCACATAGTTTTCGAATTGAGATGCACATGTTGAAATTCAGTTTGATAGTTCAGATAGAAATTGAGATTTCAGTGGTCTATTCAGCAAAGTGTGATATCAATTCCTCGAAAACTGTTGGATCAATTCGAACCAAATCTTGAAACTGCACATAGTTTTCGAATTGAGATGCACATGTTGAAATTCAGATCGATAGTTCTAATAGGAATGGAGATTTCAGAAGTCGATTCGACAAAATATCATTTCAATTCCTAAGGAACTATTGGATCAATTCGAACCAAATCTTGAAACTGCTCATAGTTTTCGTATTGAGATGCACATGTTGAATTTCAGTTCGATAGTTCAGATAGAAATTGAGATTTCAGTGGTCAATTCGGCAAAGTGTGATATCAATACCTCGAAAACTGTTGGATCAATTCGAACCAAATCTTGAAACTGCACATAGTTTTCGGATTGAGATGTACATGTTGAATTTCAGTTCGATAGTGCAGATAGGAATTGAGATTTCAGTGGTCTATTCAGCAAAGTGTGATATCAATTCCTCGAAAACTGTTGGATCAATTCGAACCAAATCTTGAAACTGCACGTAGTTTTCGAATTGAGATGCACATGTTGAATTTCAGTTCGATAGTGCAGATAGGAATTGAGATTTCAGTGGTCTATTCGGCAAAGTGTGATTTCAATTCCTCGAAAACTGTTGGATCGATTCGAACCAAATCTTGAAACTGCACATAGTTTTCGAATTGAGATGCACATGTTGAATTTCAGTTCGATAGTGCAGATAGGAATTGAGATTTCAGTGGTCTATTCGGCAAAGTGTGATATCAATTCCTCAAAAACTGTTGAACCAATTCGACCCAAATCTTGAAACTGCACATAGTTTTCGAATTGAGATGCACATGTAGAATTTCAGATCGATAGTTCTGATAGGAATGAAGATTTCAGTAGTCGATTCGGCAAAATATCATTTCAATCCCTAAGGAACTATTGGATCGATTCGAACCAAATCGTGAAACTGCACATAGTTTTCGAAATGAGATGCACATGTTGAATTTCAGATCGATAGTTCTAATAGGAATGGAGATTTCAGAAGTCGATTCGACAAAATATCATTTCAATTCCTAAGGAACTATTGGATCAATTCGAACCAAATCTTGAAACTGCTCATAGTTTTCGTATTGAGATGCACATGTTGAATTTCAGTTCGATAGTTCAGATAGAAATTGAGATTTCAGTGGTCAATTCGGCAAAGTGTGATATCAATACCTCGAAAACTGTTGGATCAATTCGAACCAAATCTTGAAACTGCACATAGTTTTCGGATTGAGATGTACATGTTGAATTTCAGTTCGATAGTGCAGATAGGAATTGAGATTTCAGTGGTCTATTCAGCAAAGTGTGATATCAATTCCTCGAAAACTGTTGGATCAATTCGAACCAAATCTTGAAACTGCACATAGTTTTCGAATTGAGATGCACATGTTGAAATTCAGTTTGATAGTTCAGATAGAAATTGAGATTTCAGTTGTCAATTCGGCAAAGTGTGATTTCAATTCCTCGAAAACTGTTGGATCGATTCGAACCAAATCTTGAAACTGCACATAGTTTTCGAATTGAGATGCACATGTTGAATTTCAGTTCGAAAGTGCAGATAGGAATTGAGATTTCAGTGGTCTATTCGGCAAAGTGTGATATCAATTCCTCAAAAACTGTTGAACCAATTCGACCCAAATCGTGAAACTGCACATAGTTTTCGAATTGAGATGCACATGTTGAAATTCAGTTTGATAGTTCAGATAGAAATTGAGATTTCAGTGGTCTATTCAGCAAAGTGTGATATCAATTCCTCGAAAACTGTTGGATCAATTCGAACCAAATCTTGAAACTGCACATAGTTTTCGAATTGAGATGCACATGTTGAAATTCAGTTTGATAGTTCAGATAGAAATTGAGATTTCAGTTGTCAATTCGGCAAAGTGTGATATCAATTCCTCGAAAACTGTTGGATCAATTCGAACCAAATCTTGAAACTGCACATAGTTTTCGAATTGAGATGCACATGTTGAATTTCAGTTCGATAGTGCAGATAGGAATTGAGATTTCAGTGGTCTATTCGGCAAAGTGTGATTTCAATTCCTCGAAAACTGTTGGATCGATTCGAACCAAATCTTGAAACTGCACATAGTTTTCGAATTGAGATGCACATGTTGAATTTCAGTTCGATAGTGCAGATAGGAATTGAGATTTCAGTGGTCTATTCGGCAAAGTGTGATATCAATTCCTCAAAAACTGTTGAACCAATTCGACCCAAATCTTGAAACTGCACATAGTTTTCGAATTGAGATGCACATGTAGAATTTCAGATCGATAGTTCTGATAGGAATGAAGATTTCAGTAGTCGATTCGGCAAAATATCATTTCAATCCCTAAGGAACTATTGGATCGATTCGAACCAAATCGTGAAACTGCACATAGTTTTCGAAATGAGATGCACATGTTGAATTTCAGATCGATAGTTCTAATAGGAATGGAGATTTCAGAGGTCGATTCGACAAAATATCATTTCAATTCCTAAGGAACTCTTGGATCAATTCGAACCAAATCTTGAAACTGCTCATAGTTTTCGTATTGAGATGCACATGTTGAATTTCAGTTCGATAGTTCAGATAGAAATTGAGATTTCAGTGGTCAATTCGACAAAGTGTGATATCAATTCCTCGAAAACTGTTGGATCAATTCGAACCAAATCTTGAAACTGCACGTAGTTTTCGAATTGAGATAAACATGTTGAATTTCAGTTCGATAGTGCAGATAGGAATTGAGATTTCAGTGGTCTATTCAGCAAAGTGTGATATCCATTCCTCGAAAACTGTTGGATCAATTCGAACCAAATCTTGAAACTGCACATAGTTTTCGAATTGAGATGCACATGTTGAATTTCAGTTCGATAGTGCAGATAGGAATTGAGATTTCAGTGGTCTATTCGGCAAAGTGTGATATCAATTCCTCAAAAACTGTTGAACCAATTCGAACCAAATCTTGAAACTGCGCATAGTTTTCGAATTGAGATCCACATGTTGAAATTCAGTTTGATAGTTCAGATAGAAATTGAGATTTCAGTTGTCAATTCGGCAAAGTGTGATATCAATTCCTCGAAAACTGTTGGATCAATTCGAACCAAATCTTGAAACTGCACGTAGTTTTCGAATTGAGATGCACATGTTGAAATTCAGTTCGATAGTGCAGATAGGAATTGAGATTTCAGTGGTCTATTCGGCAAAGTGTGATTTCAATTCCTCGAAAACTGTTGGATCGATTCGAACCAAATCTTGAAACTGCACATAGTTTTCGAATTGAGATGCACATGTTGAATTTCAGTTCGATAGTGCAGATAGGAATTGAGATTTCAGTGGTCTATTCGGCAAAGTGTGATATCAATTCCTCAAAAACTGTTGAACCAATTCGACCCAAATCTTGAAACTGCACATAGTTTTCGAATTGAGATGCACATGTAGAATTTCAGATCGATAGTTCTGATAGGAATGAAGATTTCAGTAGTCGATTCGGTAAAATATCATTTCAATCCCTAAGGAACTATTGGATCGATTCGAACCAAATCGTGAAACTGCACATAGTTTTCGAAATGAGATGCACATGTTGAATTTCAGATCGATAGTTCTAATAGGAATGGAGATTTCAGAAGTCGATTCGACAAAATATCATTTCAATTCCTAAGGAACTATTGGATCAATTCGAACCAAATCTTGAAACTGCTCATAGTTTTCGTATTGAGATGCACATGTTGAATTTCAGTTCGATAGTTCAGATAGAAATTGAGATTTCAGTGGTCAATTCGGCAAAGTGTGATATCAATACCTCGAAAACTGTTGGATCAATTCGAACCAAATCTTGAAACTGCACATAGTTTTCGAATTGAGATGCACATGTTGAAATTCAGTTTGATAGTTCAGATAGAAATTGAGATTTCAGTGGTCTATTCAGCAAAGTGTGATATCAATTCCTCGAAAACTGTTGGATCAATTCGAACCAAATCTTGAAACTGCACATAGTTTTCGAATTGAGATGCACATGTTGAAATTCAGTTTGATAGTTCAGATAGGAATTGAGATTTCAGTGGTCTATTCAGCAAAGTGTGATATCCATCCCTCGAAAACTGTTGGATCAATTCGAACCAAATCTTGAAACTGCACATAGTTTTCGAATTGAGATGCACATGTTGAATTTCAGTTCGATAGTGCAGATAGGAATTGAGATTTCAGTGGTCTATTCGGCAAAGTGTGATATCAATTCCTCAAAAACTGTTGAACCAATTCGACCCAAATCTTGAAACTGCACATAGTTTTCGAATTGAGATGCACATGTTGAAATTCAGTTTGATAGTTCAGATAGAAATTGAGATTTCAGTTGTCAATTCGGCAAAGTGTGATATCAATTCCTCGAAAACTGTTGGATCAATTCGAACCAAATCTTGAAACTGCACGTAGTTTTCGAATTGAGATGCACATGTTGAATTTCAGTTCGATAGTGCAGATAGGAATTGAGATTTCAGTGGTCTATTCAGCAAAGTGTGATATCAATTCCTCGAAAACTGTTGGATCAATTCGAACCAAATCTTGAAACTGCACATAGTTTTCGAATTGAGATGCACATGTTGAAATTCAGTTTGATAGTTCAGATAGAAATTGAGATTTCAGTGGTCTATTCAGCAAAGTGTGATATCAATTCCTCGAAAACTGTTGGATCAATTCGAACCAAATCTTGAAACTGCACATAGTTTTCGAATTGAGATGCACATGTTGAAATTCAGTTTGATAGTTCAGATAGGAATTGAGATTTCAGTGGTCAATTCGGCAAAGTGTGATATCAATTCCTCGAAAACTATTGGATCGATTAGAACCAAATCGTGGAACTGCACATAGTTTTCGAAATGAGATGCACATGTTGAATTTCAGATCGATAGTTCTAATAGGAATGGAGATTTCAGAGGTCGATTCGACAAAATATCATTTCAATTCCTAAGGAACTCTTGGATCAATTCGAACCAAATCTTGAAACTGCTCATAGTTTTCGTATTGAGATGCACATGTTGAATTTCAGTTCGATAGTTCAGATAGAAATTGAGATTTCAGTGGTCAATTCGGCAAAGTGTGATATCAATACCTCGAAAACTGTTGGATCAATTCGAACCAAATCTTGAAACTGCACATAGTTTTCGGATTGAGATGTACATGTTGAATTTCAGTTCGATAGTGCAGATAGGAATTGAGATTTCAGTGGTCTATTCAGCAAAGTGTGATATCAATTCCTCGAAAACTGTTGGATCAATTCGAACCAAATCTTGAAACTGCACATAGTTTTCGAATTGAGATGCACATGTTGAAATTCAGTTTGATAGTTCAGATAGAAATTGAGATTTCAGTTGTCAATTCGGCAAAGTGTGATATCAATTCCTCGAAAACTGTTGGATCAATTCGAACCAAATCTTGAAACTGCACGTAGTTTTCGAATTGAGATGCACATGTTGAATTTCAGTTCGATAGTGCAGATAGGAATTGAGATTTCAGTGGTCTATTCAGCAAAGTGTGATATCAATTCCTCGAAAACTGTTGGATCAATTCGAACCAAATCTTGAAACTGCACATAGTTTTCGAATTGAGATGCACATGTTGAAATTCAGTTTGATAGTTCAGATAGAAATTGAGATTTCAGTGGTCTATTCAGCAAAGTGTGATATCAATTCCTCGAAAACTGTTGGATCAATTCGAACCAAATCTTGAAACTGCACATAGTTTTCGAATTGAGATGCACATGTTGAAATTCAGTTTGATAGTTCAGATAGGAATTGAGATTTCAGTAGTCGATTCGGCAAAATATCATTTCAATCCCTAAGGAACTATTGGATCGATTCGAACCAAATCGTGAAACTGCACATAGTTTTCGAAATGAGATGCACATGTTGAATTTCAGATCGATAGTTCTAATAGGAATGGAGATTTCAGAAGTCGATTCGACAAAATATCATTTCAATTCCTAAGGAACTTTTGGATCAATTCGAACCAAATCTTGAAACTGCTCATAGTTTTCGTATTGAGATGCACATGTTGAATTTCAGTTCGATAGTTCAGATAGAAATTGAGATTTCAGTGGTCAATTCGGCAAATTGTGATATCAATCCCTCGAAAACTGTTGGATCAATTCGAACCAAATCTTGAAACTGCACGTAGTTTTCGAATTGAGATGCACATGTTGAATTTCAGTTCGATAGTGCAGATAGGAATTGAGATTTCAGTGGTCTTTTCAGCAAAGTGTTATATCCATTCCTCGAAAACTGTTGGATCAATTCGAACCAAATCTTGAAACTGCACATAGTTTTCGAATTGAGATGCACATGTTGAATTTCAGTTCGATAGTGCAGATAGGAATTGAGATTTCAGTGGTCTATTCGGCAAAGTGTGATATCAATTCCTCAAAAACTGTTGAACCAATTCGAACCAAATCTTGAAACTGCACATAGTTTTCGAATTGAGATCCACATGTTGAAATTCAGTTTGATAGTTCAGATAGAAATTGAGATTTCAGTTGTCAATTCGGCAAAGTGTGATATCAATTCCTCGAAAACTGTTGGATCAATTCGAACCAAATCTTGAAACTGCACGTAGTTTTCGAATTGAGATGCACATGTTGAATTTCAGTTCGATAGTGCAGATAGGAATTGAGATTTCAGTGGTCTGTTCGGCAAAGTGTGATTTCAATTCCTCGAAAACTGTTGGATCGATTCGAACCAAATCTTGAAACTGCACATAGTTTTCGAATTGAGATGCACATGTTGAATTTCAGTTCGATAGTGCAGATAGGAATTGAGATTTCAGTGGTCTATTCGGCAAAGTGTGATATCAATTCCTCAAAAACTGTTGAACCAATTCGACCCAAATCTTGAAACTGCACATAGTTTTCGAATTGAGATGCACATGTTGAATTTCAGATCGATAGTTCTGATAGGAATGAAGATTTCAGTAGTCGATTCGGCAAAATATCATTTCAATCCCTAAGGAACTATTGGATCGATTCGAACCAAATCGTGAAACTGCACATAGTTTTCGAAATGAGATGCACATGTTGAATTTCAGATCGATAGTTCTAATAGGAATGGAGATTTCAGAAGTCGATTCGACAAAATATCATTTCAATTCCTAAGGAACTATTGTATCAATTCGAACCAAATCTTGAAACTGCACATAGTTTTCGAATTGAGATGCACAGGTTGAAATTCAGTTTGATAGTTCAGATAGAAATTGAGATTTCAGTGGTCTATTCGGCAAAGTGTGATATCAATTCCTCGAAAACTGTTGGATCAATTCGAACCAAATCTTGAAACTGCACATAGTTTTCGAATTGAGATGCACATGTTGAAATTCAGTTTGATAGTTCAGATAGGAATTGAGATTTCAGTGGTCAATTCGGCAAAGTGTGATATCAATTCCTCGAAAACTGTTGATTCGATTCGAACCAAATCGTGGAACTGCACATAGTTTTCGAAATGAGATGCACATGTTGAATTTCAGACCGATAGTTCTAATAGGAATGGAGATTTCAGAGGTCGATTCGACAAAATATCATTTCAATTCCTAAGGAACTCTTGGATCAATTCGAACCAAATCTTGAAACTGCTCATAGTTTTCGTATTGAGATGCACATGTTCAATTTCAGTTCGATAGTTCAGATAGAAATTGAGATTTCAGTGGTCAATTCGGCAAAGTGTGATATCAATACCTCGAAAACTGTTGGATCAATTCGAACCAAATCTTGAAACTGCACGTAGTTTTCGAATTGAGATGTACATGTTGAATTTCAGTTCGATAGTGCAGATAGGAATTGAGATTTCAGTGGTCTATTCAGCAAAGTGTGATATCAATTCCTCGAAAACTGTTGGATCAATTCGAACCAAATCTTGAAACTGCACATAGTTTTCGAATTGAGATGCACATGTTGAAATTCAGTTTGATAGTTCAGATAGAAATTGAGATTTCAGTGGTCTATTCAGCAAAGTGTGATATCAATTCCTCGAAAACTGTTGGATCAATTCGAACCAAATCTTGAAACTGCACATAGTTTTCGAATTGAGATGCACATGTTGAAATTCAGTTTGATAGTTCAGATAGGAATTGAGATTTCAGTGGTCAATTCGGCAAAGTGTGATATCAATTCCTCGAAAACTATTGGATCGATTCGAACCAAATCGTGGAACTGCACATAGTTTTCGAAATGAGATGCACATGTTGAATTTCAGATCGATAGTTCTAATAGGAATGGAGATTTCAGAGGTCGATTCGACAAAATATCATTTCAATTCCTAAGGAACTCTTGGATCAATTCGAACCAAATCTTGAAACTGCTCATAGTTTTCGTATTGAGATGCACATGTTGAATTTCAGTTCGATAGTTCAGATAGAAATTGAGATTTCAGTGGTCAATTCGGCAA